>NC_134354.1:307559516-307649516 GCF_048569485.1 Anomaloglossus baeobatrachus
TAGTGGGTTCACTTTCTATCATGGAGTGAGCACAACCTGGGTGAGACATACCGGCCGTCATAGATAACCCCGGTCACAGTCTCACAGTGCTGATAGAGGAATTTCAGATCATGGGAAACCTGGGTGCTGTGAGTAAAAGCCAAGTGTCAGCGTCATTATCCTGTACCCCGAGTGTCAGTGTCATTATCCCATACCCTAAGTGTCGGGGTACATCGAGGGGGGGGCCCCGGTCCAAATTTCGCATCAGGGTTCATCAAACTCTAGTTACGCCACTGAATGGAACAATAGTATACATGTTACTACCAAATTACTCTAATTTGGATGCAGACAGGTTTAAGGTAGATGCACAATTAAATTGCATCACAGTAAATTTATGACCGCTTTATCACATGGACTGAAAAGAATCGGGTCTCGGTACCCACCATCTTAAAGAGATTGGGAGCTGCATTTGAGACCCGCACTGAGGCTGAACTGAGGATGAGGTTCTATAGCTGCAAACAACAGCCCCAAGACAGCATTAGGCATTACGCCTTAAAGTTACAAGCGGCGCTGCGGACACTGTGACTGACCAACTATATTGGAGAGCCAGAGGGAAACAAGATGCTGGTGGAGCAGTTTCTGCAAGGCTTAGGGTCAGCGGAGGACCGCAAGCAGCTCCGGCTGTGAGCCCTGGAACATCCTGCTTTAGACTTTGCTACCCTGAAAGAGCGGGCAATCAAAGCCCTGCAGCCCCCGGAGGCTCCTGACTCTCCTGACTCTCCAATCCTGTCTTGGCAAGCTGGTATATCCCCGTTACAGGTGAAGCCCCCTGCCTTAGCACTGCCAGAGCCGTCTCCTCTAGTGACACCCGGGAGCGGAACAAGTGATTTGTGTGCCCAAGTACAGCAACTGAGTAACAACGTCGCAAGGATTCTGGAGGGGATGCAGCTCAAGTCAAAGACCACCCCGTCAAGGGAAATCCAGCTGGCCGACTGCCCGGAAGACGTCCCCTGGATAAGGAAGAAGACCCCGGCGTGCAAAGGACGGAACAGTGACCGGTATGGACCACCTGTTTGTTATAAGTGTAACAAGCCTGGCCACTACACACGGAGCTGTCCTTTAAACAGGCAACCCCTGGGGCCAAGGGTCAATCCCCAGGAATAAACTCCCATGGCCCAGCAGACTGGCAAGAGCAGTATGTGGGGGGATGACCCATCGTTTCCATCACCCTGGATGGGATCCCGACCTCTGCACTCCTTGATACCAGCTCCCAGGTAACAACTATTCCCTATGTACTGTATAAGAAGTTTTGGCTTGACGATGAACTTACCCCACCAGATGACAGCATTACCATCTACTCAGTCAACGGGCTGCCAATGGCTCAAATCAGGTTCAAGGAGGTGACCATTAAGGTGGGCCGGGTAGAATTGACGAGGCAAGGCCTCATAGTGGTACAGAATGACTCTAGTGATCGGAACCCTAAGATCATTTTAAGCACAAATGCCATTGAAAACTGTATGGGGGGGAAGTATTGTTTTTGCTTTAACAGCTGTCTGAGACTGCAGGAGCAGGGCGGCAGAGTTCTGCAACTTGAGATCCGAGCCCTCCTGCACCGGCAACAGGTAAATCTCTCTGGAGGGGAGATAGGTGGTATGGTGCAAGGCAGCTGTAGGCTCCCGTGGACAGTAAAGCCCCTTCCCTCAGAGCATTGGCCCACCGTGTTTACGGCCGGGGGGTAGTCGATGTCCGGAAGGGGAGCGTGCCCGTGCGAGTGTTGAATTGTGAGGAAGAGGAGGTCACACTACCCAGATTTCCCACCATAGCCAAGCTGTTCGTAGTCCATACAGATGACATCCATACAGCGGGTTCCTCAAACAAGCCCAGTCAGTTCCCCGGTGACAGCCCCCAGAGACCGGTAGACAAGTGATGTCAGGAATTACATGTGGGCACCGACTCTACACCTGCACATCATAAACAAGGGGTCTACAGGGTTGTCCAGGAGTATGAGCAGGTCTTCAGTAAACACCCATTGGACTTTGGGCGGATAAAAGGGGTACAACATCACATACCCACAGGCATTCACCCACCTATCAAGGAGAGGTATAGGCCCATACCACCTGCCCATTATCAATGTGCCAAAGAAATGCTCAGAAGCATGAAGGAAGCAGGAGTAATCCGCGACAGTTGTAGTCCCTGGGCTGCCCCACTGGTACTTGTGAGTAAAAAGGATGTTACAATGAGAATGTGTGTAGACTACCGACAGATTAATAAGATCACACACAAGGACGCCTAACCCTTGCCCCATATTGAGGAATCGTTGACTGCCCTGAAGTCTGCTAATTACTTTTCTACTCTTGATCTCACCAGCGAGTATTGGCAGGTGGCTGTTGCCGAGGATGACTGGGAGAAGACCGCGTTTGCTATCCCAATGAGGCTTTGTGAATTCAACAGTGTCATTCGGGCTGTGCAACACACCGGGGACGTTCCAGAGGCTGATTGAGTGCTGCTTGGGTCACTGCAACTTTGAAACGGTCTTGCTGTATCTGGACGACGTCATTGTCTACTCCAAGACATATGAGGCACATCTGAAATACCTGCCAGAGGTGTTTGACGCCCTGTCCAAGTACGGGATGAAGCTCAAGCCATCCAAGTGCCAAGTGCTGAAGCCGAAGGTACAGTACTTGGGGCATGTGGTTACTGCCAAAGGTGTGGCACCGGACCACGAGAATACAGCTATACAGCTATACAGAACTGGCCAATGGCCCACCATCATCAGGGAAGTGCGGCAATTCCTGGGCCTGATGGGGTACTCCCGAAGGTTCGTGAAGGGGTACACACAGATGGCGGCCCCCTTGCAGGATTTTCTGGTTGGTCAACCTGTGCATGGCAAGTCCTCAGGGCCTCCATTCTGGTGGGGTAAGGAACAAGAAGATTCCTTTGAGCGGATGAAGTCTGTCCTAACCGGGGATGAAATCCTGGCATACCCCAACTACAGTCTCCCGTTTATACTGTATACGGATGCCAGAAACGTGGGGCTCGGAGCTGTCATGTCCAAGGTGCAGAAGTGCAAGGAGAAGGTGATAGCCTATGCTAGTCGGAAGCTGAGGCCCACGGAGAGGAACCCGGAGAATTATAGCTCTTTCAAGCTGGAGTTCCTGGCACTCGTATGGGCCGTGACAGAAAGGTTAAAGCACTACCTTGCTGCTGCCAAGTTTACTGTATACACGGACAATAATCCGTTGACTCATTCTGGATACGGCAAAGCTGGGAGCCTTGGAACAGCGCTGGGTTGCAAGATTGGCAAATTATGATTTTGTTATAAAGTACAGGGCTGGTCGCAAGAACACCAACGCTGATGCACTGTCCAGGATGCATCATCTGTTCGATGATGAGAGGAATGAAGATGACCTGGAAGAGATTGAATTGCCTGTGTTCCATCAACCCACTTCTGTGGAGCAGCCTTGACCATGTACCCATCAGCAAGAAAGGACCTGTGACCCATTCCCTCACCATGGCTGGCAGGAAGCCCAGGATAAGGACTCTGTAATCAGATTAGTCAAGGCATTGCTAGCCAGAGCTGACACCCGTCTTGAACCAGGCGCCCCAGAGGAAGCCAGAAAATTGTGGCAAGATCGGAGTCTGCATTATCTTCACCAAGGCAAGTTATGCAGGAGCTTAAACAACCTCAAGACCCATGAGAGGATCTGCCAGATCGTGATACCCCGTGTGTATGTCCCGGTGGTGCTGGAGGCGTACCATGATGCAGCTGGGCACTTTGGATGGAAGAAGCTGGAGATGTTGCTGAGAAGTCGCTTCTACTGGATAGGAATGAGGGATTCCATAGAAGCCTGGTGTAGGAATTGCGGCCCTTGCGCCTTGAGAAGGCAAGATGGCACCAGTCAGCGAGCACCACTTCAACCGATTGTCACGAAACAGCCCTTGGAGATTGTGGCTCTGGACCATGTCAAATTGTCTCCCAGCAGGAGTGGGTATACATATGAACTCACGATGGTCGACCATTACTCACGGTTCTTGGTGGTGGTACCCGTTAAAGATTTGACAGCCAGCACCGCGACAAAGGCGTTCCAGGCACACTTCTATAGGCCGCATGGGTACCCCGATCGAGTCCTTACGGATCAAGGCCCTGCATTCGAGGCTGAAATCTTCCAGGAGTTCTGCAGTCTGTATGGGTGCAAAAAGATACGCACCACACCCTATCATGAGCAGACGAATTGGATGTGTGAGAAGATGAACCACCTGGTGATCAATCTTTTGAAAACTCTCCCTCTTGAGGAGCGGAACCAGTGGCCTGAAAAGCTACCAGACTTGGTAGACATCTGTAACAACATCCCAGTGGGATCCACCAAGTGCACCCCCACTTACCTTATGAGAGCCAGGCCGGGAAGACTTCCTGTGGACTTGGAGATGGAGGTTGAGTTGTCCAAAATCTACGTGCCCGGAGTGGATTGGGACTCGCGTCGCCAGATCCAGTACAAACAAATTCAGAACTGTGTTGAAGAACACACCATTTATAGGACATTTCATAACGTTCCCAAATCCCTATGAAAAAATATTCAGCACATTCTGCATTGAACTACTGTACTCAATTTATTATATATTTTAGGAGTTGGAGTCGGTCCATTTTATACCAACTCAGACTCCACCAAAATGAACACGGACTCAGACTCCACAGCCCTATTAGTATGTCCTGGTATTTTTAGTTGGTACTCCTGCAGAATGTTAAAGATAGCCCATTGTGGCGTCACTGGGAATTTAATATTATACTTGGTTTGTAGAACGGAATGGACGCTCCTCCAAACCCCCTAAATCTGTGTACATTCCCAAAGGTGATGAAATAAGTCTGTCTTCTCTTTGCCACATTTAAAGCATTTATGGTTTGCTCTTGGGTTTATTTTTGACTGAATATAATATCTCTGTGTTTTACTCATACATTTTTTTAATCAATCGGGTCTGTGGTTGGAAGTATCCGAAACGCTTACACTTAAGGCCGCTTTACACAATGTCGCTAGCGATCGCACCCGCCCCCGTCGTTTGTGCATCACGGGCAAATCGCTGCCCGTGGCAAACAATACCACTAGGACGCATCAAACAGACTTGCCTTCCTAGCGGCGTCACTGTGGGCGGCGAACAACCTCTTGTTTAAGCGAGCGGTTCGTGCAGCGTCACAGCGACGTCAATCAGCGGGCCACCAATAGAAGCGGAGGGGCGGAGAGCAGCCGCATTCACGTCACTCCCACCTCATTGCTGGAGGACACAGGAACGCTTTTGTTCGTCGTTCCCGGGGTGTCACACGTAGCGATGTGTGCTGCCTCAGGAACGAAGAACAACCTGCGTCCAAAATGAGCAACGATATTTGGGAAAGGAACGACGTGTCAACAATCAACGATTTGGTATTTCTGATAGTTAGCGGTCGCACGTAGGTGTCACACGTAACGACGTCGCTAATGAGGCCGGAGGTGCGTCACGAATTCCGTGACCCTAGCGATATCTCGTTAGCAATGTCATTGCGTGTAAAGCGGCCTTTAGAGTGGGGCCGTGTCTGACTGCAACCAATCACAATAAGAAAGAATAGTTTCGGCACACTCATAAAAAAGTAGACGTGATACGGTAAGTATCTGCAGGTGATTTTATTGCAAGGCAAAAATTAAAAAAATAGTAACTGACGTTTCAGCTCTCCAAGCCTATGTCAAGGTAGTACTGTGTACAAAACAAAGAGATACATAATAAATCATTGAACAAATTGAGACAGATGAATCCCACGGACCGATCAATGAAGCGCTCCAAACATGAAATAACCAAACATACAATATTGTGTCATATACAAACATTCACTTTACAAGGTATATACACAGCAAATTAATCAAATAATCGCAACCACTAGAAATACAAAATAAAATGGAATGGAATTATCATAATCTTGGTATAAGGAGAAAACGTACTACAAAGGATATGAAGGCATAAAATACTGTATATATGCTATATGGGCACAAAGTAGTTGTGAGGTTTGCCTGAACAGAAAAGAATACAGAAGTTTGAATATACATAGCCAAGGAGTCAGATTAAAATACAGACTGGATATGAAATGCTAAAGCTGTATAAACCATTAAAGACTGAACCCACCTATCGTTGCAATAATACACGTATGTGTGGAGGAATAAAAGGATGCCAGTATAATGTGGCAGATTGTAATGTGATCCTATGAGAGACAACACGTGTGTTATAATAAGGGGAGGAAATGTGAGAAGATATAGACCAAAAGGGTTATTACCTTGGAAATAATCCCAGCCGGGAAGATGAAATAGCATATGGAAAGATGCGTAATGCGTCAATAGTGTAGCTAGCAGTACTGAATATAACAATGTGCCTATGAGGGCATCTAGATAATGAAAATATATCAGATTAAAGCCCATAATATATATTTAATAAGGACAATACGGTAGAGATAGTATACTGATATACTTAGTGAAACAAGGGTCCAAGGGAGATCCTAATAATGGATATATGTACAGTGCCTTGCGAAAGTATTCGGCTCCCTTGAATTTTTCAACCTTTTCCCACATTTCAGGCTTCAAACATAATGATAAAAATTTTAATGTTATGGTGAAGAATCAACAAGTGGGACACAATTGTGAAGTTGAACCAAATTTATTGCTAATTTTAAACTTTTATAAAAAACAAATAACTGGAAAGTGAAGAGTGCAATATTATTCGGCCCCTTTTAAGTTAATACTTTGTAGCGCCACCTTTTGTTGCGATTACAGCTGCAAGTCCCTTTGGGTATGTGTATATCAATTTTGCACATCGAGAGACTGAAATTCTTGCCCATTCTTCCTTTGCAAATAGCTCGAGCTAAGTGAGGTTGGATGGAGAGCGTTTGTGAACAGCAGTTTTCAGCTCTTTCCACAGATTCTCGATTGGATTCAGGTCTGGACTTTGACTTGGCCATTCTAACACTTGGATACGTTTATTTGTGAACCATTCCATTGTAGATTTTGCTTTATGTTTGGGATCATTGTCTTGTTGGAAGACAAATCTCTCTCCCAGTCTCTGGTCTTTTGCAGACTCCAACAGGTTTTCTTCAAGAATGGTCCTGTATTTGGCTCCATCCATCTTCCCATCAATTTTAACCATCTTCCCTGTTTCTGCTGAAGAAAAGCAGGTCCAAACCATGATGCTGCCACCACCATGTTTGACAGTGGGGATGGTGTGTTCAGGGTGATGTGCGTTGTTGTTTTTACGTCCAAACATATCGTTTGGTATTGTGCCCAAATAGTTCGATTTTGGTTTCATCTTACCAGAGCACCTTCTTCCACATGTTTGGTGTGTCTCCCAGGTGGCTTGTGGCAAACTTTAAACAACACTTTTTATGGATATCTTTGAGAAATGGCTTTCTCCTTGCCACTCTTCCACAAAGGTCAGATTTGTGCAGTGTACGGCTGATTGTTGTCCTAAGGACAGACTCTCCCACCTCAGCTGTAGATCTCTGCAGTTCCTCCAGAGTGATCATGGCCTCTTGATAGCATCTCTGATCAATCTTCTCCTTGTTTGAGATGAAGGTTTGGATGGACGGCCGGGTCTTGGTAGATTTCAGTGGTATGATACTTAGAATGTTTAAAGTTTTTGAAATATTTTTGTAATCAAATCCGGCTTTAAACTTCTCCACAACAGTATCACGGACCTGCCTGTTGTGTTCCTTGGTCTTCATGATGCTACCTGCGCTTTAAACAGAACACTGAGACTATTACAGAGCAGCTGTATTTATATGGAGACTTGATTACAGAGCGGTGGCTTATATTTATCATCATCAGTCATTTAGGACATTGGATCATTAAGAGATCCTCAATGACCTTCTGGAGTGAGTTTGCTGCACTGAAAGTAAAGGGGACGAATAATATTGCACGCCCCACTTTTCAGTCATTTATTTTTTTAAAAAGTTTAAAATAAGCAATAAATTTCGTTCAACTTCACAAATGTGTTCCACTTGTTGTTGATTCTTCACAATAACATTTATTTTTTATTTTTATGTATGAAGCCTGAAATAAGGGAAAAGGTTGAAAAATTCAAGGGATCCAAATACCTCCGTAAGGCACTGTACACAGGTTAATAGCAGGTAATGAGATCACTGGGTATCGGCAAACCACAGGTTAAGTATCAGGAACCCGTTGTCACATGATAAGGTCAGTCTGCTTACTGTTTGGAATAGCCATGGGAGCGATCTGGGGTATAATAAATGGAGAGGCAATTCAGGGGATAAAGCATAGAAAGCCCAGAGAAATCACCCAGACTATAGGACATACCTAGAGATTTAGTCGGTGAAAGGGTATTCCAGCCTGGAGGAGGGGGAAAAATTATCAATATTAAACTATACATTCGTTGGTATCAACATATGTGGGAGCTAATCATTGGTGTTAGTGGGAGCTGCTCGCTTACCTTAGACGCCAGGGGATGCAGGAGACAGAGTGAACAGCGGTGAAGTGACGATTGCTTTAAGGAGGTGGCTGACGTTCCACGTGACTGCCTGCTTCATGTGTGTGGAACACAGGAAGTAACGTTGTGGAATGCAAGCTGCGATTGAGCACTGAATGCTGTGACCGGGAGAACTACCGCGCATGCGCAGTGTGTTTGTGCTGGGAGAATGATTCTGAGTGTTGAGGAGGAACGTTGGAGATCAGGTGGGGGTTCAGTAAGTAATCTAAAATGTGAAAAAGATAAAAAGAGATTAAAAAATAATGATCAGAGAATCAATTATAACATATGAAAGGTGACTATATTATAAGGCATAGAAGAAAATGCATAACATCCAGGATCACAGTGATTAGTAAAGTTGAATCCACAGTAAAAAAGACTTACAAAAGGAGAACACTAATAAGGTTACATAGCCTTGATCTGTAAAAAATACATAAAATTAGTACACCTCGTATTCGCGGTTTAATCCATGTGGCTCTAATGTTTGTAAGGTGAAAATCCAGAATGCTTCACGCTCCTTAAGTAGTTTGATCCTATCACTGCTCCTTCTATTCGGATGGACGTGATCAATGATTTGATATCTCAGTTGTGATATGGAATGTCCTTGAGTAATAAAGTGAAATGGAATTGGGAGTAAGGTTTGCTTGCAGCGAATAGCGGACTTATGTTTACTAATTCTATCACATATGTGTTGGGTTGTTTCACCTACATAACATAGGCCACACGGGAATTTAATGAGATACACAACATAGGAAGAATCGCAAGTGAAGAAACCTCTAATTTGAAAACATTTGGAAAAAGGTCTGAAGAGATTCCTAATCACCATGCCAGATGACAAATATGTTATCAATGTAGCACCTCCATAAAAGAACATGTTCCCTGACTAAGTTGTGACTGTAAATTAAATCTTGTTCAAATTTGCCCATAAAAATATTAGCATATGGAGGCACTACATTCGATCCCATGGCGGTACCCCTCCACTGAAAGTCGAACTGGTCATCAAATAAGAAAATAATCTTCTGGAGGACAATTTTGAGGCGATCCAGACAATTTTTTTTTTTGTTAGGCGAGAGGTCACTAAATGTATCCAAAAACCAAGAAACAGCTTACAGAACTTCCTCATGACTTAAGTGGGCTTTACACGCTACGATATATCAAACGATATGTCGTCGGGGTCACGTCGTTAGTGACGCACATCCGGCATCATTTGATATATCGTAGCGTGTGACAGCTACGAGCGTCTGTTAATGAGGAAAAATACTCACCTTATAGTTGCTCGTTGACACATCGCTCATTTTCTAAAAATCGCACGTCCTTCTCTGCGCCGGTTGTTCATCGTTCCCGGGGCAGCACACATCGCTCCGTGTGACACCCCTGGAACGCTGAACTGCAGCTTACCTGCGTCCCGCCGGCAATGCGGAAGGAAGGAGGTGGGCGGGATGTTTACGTTCCGCTCATCTCCGCCCCTCCGCTACTATTGGCCGGCCGCTGTGTGACGTCGCGGTGACGCCGAACGTCCCTCTTGTTACGGGGCTGCCTGGTATTATAACTAATTATGAGTAACAGGCAGTCAGGGCCCACCGTGCAACTGCTGCTAGTGACAGCAGAAAAGGGTGTCTGTACCACAGAAGTAGTACTTGTTCCTGTTACTTCACAGCAACACAAGGACTAGTACGACACACCCTGTTTAACTCACAGCGAGTACCGTATTAGCATAAACTAATATGTGGTGACAAATAAATAAGTTAGGGCGACTACCCCATATGAATAGGAAATACCTCTGTTACTTCACAGAAGTAAGCTAGTAAATTAACAAAGCATAAACAATGCTCTTAGGTAAGTAGAGAATGCACAGGTCTCCTGTTAATGGTCACAGGCAAACCTAAGAACTAACCTCTATTATGCTCATAGAGCAAGTGTAATATGACAACTGATAACAGAGAGCAATAGCTTTCTCTGAAATGGCTCAAGTGCAAGTCCCTGTCCAAGCCCCGTGTGCTAACCGCACTATAAGGAGCCAGGGAACTCTCTATGCTATCCGCAGACAATAAACAGGAGCAAAGGGGGAGAAGTTCCTACCTAGCCCGACTCCCCTAAAGCATAGGAAGCGGGTATAACGACGCCCGAATCGGTACTAGGTCCCTGCCTAACCCGGTACCACTATAGAGATTGGTAGCGGGGATATTATGCAGACTCGCATGGAGCGTCTACTCCCATACAAGCACATGTAACGACTGAGCGCCAAGAGGCAGGCTCCAGGGCCCTTAATAAACTTGGCTCCGCCCACAAGATGGGAGGATAGTTAACAGGAACGACCCCGGGCCAATAGTAACGAGCAGCGACAGAAGTGACGTCACCCTCAGCCAATCATGTAATGCCACGTCACATGCCGAGGACCATGTGATCCCCGCATCATCTGTGACATCACCCACGGCCAGTCATGTAATGCCACATTGCAGACATGCTCAGAACAGAGTACACACTTAGCCTCAGAAATCACTAAGTCCGTGAGCATGTTCAGTAGCTCAAAATTGGGACTTAGACTCAGGAAGCTAAGAAGTTCCCAAATGACTGGAACGACGCAAACGAGAAGCAGAAGGGGAAGAAGGGGAACGTGGAGCAACAGACCCAGGGGCCGTAACACCTCCCCCTTCAGGAAGCGGATGCTCGCCGCCCACAGCGAGGTCGTTAGGGAGGTAAGTACATGTGACAGGGGGTTACAGCATTGTGCGCCACGGGCAACAAATTGCCCGTGCCGCACAAACAACGGGGGCGGGTGCGATCGCAAATGTGATCGCACGATTAATTGCAGCGTGTAAAGCAGGCTTTATGCTGGTATAAATTGTACAAGAGAAAAAGACACTGCATATAGAGGGCAGCACACCTGATATATAGGTTAGTATGACTGCACAACTGCTGTATTGTTTGTGAATTTTGCACAATTTATGTGGGGTTGGAGATACCCTGGTGTGGGTTTTATGTTTTTAATGTGATTTTTAACCTTTTTGAATTTCAAAAAAAATCTCTTACTAACCTATAAATTAGGTCTGCTGCCCTCTATATGCAATGTCTTTTTCTCTTGTACAATTAATTGCTTTACTGCATGTGGCAGCACCCTTAAATATAAATAATATATGTATTTGCTGTGCACCCAACCCTTTAAATTATGCTGGTATAAAGGCTGTTTACGTCGAAGGTAACAAGTAAGCAGCCTTAAGGAATGTACCCTAATTGTTGAATGTGGGTCAAAAATGCTGTGGTATCTTTAAGATATGATGGCAATATGGGGATAAGTGGAGTGAGAATCTTATCTAAAGTAATGGCCAGTGGGGATAAGATAGATTCCATGGATGCAACAATGGGACATACCAATGGTCTCTGGAGGTCCTTGTGAATTTTTGGGAGCATGTAAAAAACAGGGGTGATAGGATTAGGCCGAATAAGAAATTCTGCCAATTTGCTGTTGATAGTACCATCCTCGTAGATAACTGTCGATGGTGGTTCCAATTAGGGAGGAAATTTGTGAGGTGGGGTCATTAGCGACTGGTTGATATGTATCGGTGTCATCTAGTTGTGATCTGATTTCTTGTATATAATACGCTTTGTTCACAATAATTATAGATCCACCTTTGTCGGCAGGTTTTATGATGACTTGTTGGTTCCGTTGGAAATTATCTAAGGCCCGTGACTATTCACGTGTTATGTTATGTTTAACATGTAAAGACCCTTGTTCAATGGATCTAATGGTGTTATTCACATCCTCGGTGATCAGTGAAATGTAGGTTTTTATGGGATGGTAATGTTTGGGTGGGGTGAACGTGCTAGCTACTCAAGTCCAAATCTCTGAGTCAGAAGGAATCTGAAGGGAGGGATGGAGGAGTGGGAGTAGGTGTTGTTTCATTATTAAAGTAGGCTTTCAATCTCAATGTTCTAAAGAAGTGTTTCAATTCTTGATCAACCTTAAATGAATTGAAAGAGGGGGTGGGGCAAAACGATAAGCCCTAGTGTAGGACTTGTAACTCAAGAGGAGAAAGAATTTGAGATGAAATGTTATAAATTAGGTCAGGCCTACCTGGGAGTGTATATAAACCTACACTAGACATGCGTAATCACATAGTACACCAATGAAAGTACACATTATTTCAAAAAGTATTACAAAATTTTATTAGCATGATACCAATAAACAATATATCACATGATTCGAGACGGATATCATAAGAACACACAGTAAAAAGTCATTACTTCTTAAAAACACAGAAACAATTCTGGGACAGTGTGGCCTTAAAGTTAGTACATTATAGTGGTCAGTGTGACGACATGGACTCTCATGGGTTAAAGTTTCTTAACATTCAGCCAGACTATTGTTCTTATGTGTCCTAAGTCATGTTTGCTTAGCTATTGCTCTCCAGACTTTTCCAGTAACCATTGTATTGTAGTTGTGTATTGATAATGTAATTACCTTAGTAGCCATTGTCTAGTCGGTGACTTGCCGACTCCATGTAGATATACTGAGTCTTTCTATGCACATCATTTAAATGAACATTATCCATGCAGCTTGAAATTCATCCAATAGGAGAAGCAATCTTGTCCAACCAATTGATGAGGATGCAGTGTATCCTAAGGGAAGGTTATGGCTATAAAAGGGACTTCTTTAAGCCACCAGGGTTGATGAAGGTTGATGGATGCTGATGGATCCAGTCTAAGCTCTTTGGAGCTGACTAGAGGATCAGGATATCTTGTGGCTTCAATCTAGGGACTCCGGTTCCGGTTGGAGACCATATCCACAGCCTAGGGATTTCGACTCCGGCTGCCAGGATTGTAACATCATACCAGGACTACCTAAGGAGGACACTCAGGTTGGGACAGTTCAGTCACCTGAAACAGACTTTGCAGACCTCAGCCAGCTTCCTAAATTTGGTGCTATTCCTTTCTCGGTGGGTGCCCGCCAAAAGCGGGGTGCTGCTGGATTGGAGTAAGTGGCCCTGGAACCTCTGAGGCAAGGACATTCTAAATCCCTGGTGAGCCAGCGGAAGGGTGAGACTCTGTTGCCTGTTACATTTGTGTGTTTTGCTGGTTATGTGTTATGTGCCGTTAATTGTTTGGGGATCCAATAAAGTCTAATTATTGTGGTTCCCTCATCCTGTGTTGTCTGAGTAGTGTTACGCCCACGGTTAAGGAGGCCGGCGTTCAGTTGGGATGAGCCCTGAGCCACGCTGTCTTTCTAAAGGCGGCGGGTTTTAGTGGACGAGAGCACCCACTGAGCCCCGTGTCTCCACAGTCAGAAAGGGATATATACATGCACCCCAAAAATACATCAAAGAGAATACTGCAAAACCAGCAATCTGGTATACTGTAATCACAAGGGATGCATGCATAAGTCCCAAATACATCAAAAGTGATAGTACAAAACTGGCACTCCAGCAGGAATAAATACTGATGTATAAATTCTCATATCATACAATTGTAAACATGTGGTACATAAAGAAACCCTTGCAGATTACATAGATCAAAACATTCTGCAATGAGATTTTTAGACATACCCCACATGAAGTTATGCCAGCATTCAGGTCAGTATCATGCCATCCTATCACCCAAGAAGGGGGAGATGGGGAGAAAACAGACCTGAAACACTGCTGGAGGCAGATTGGAGTTAATAGGAGACCACTACCTGATGAACCACACTGCCCAGCACCTCTACGCGCACGTTTCACACTCGCTTCGTCAGGAGGTGCTGTGACAGGGAGATGGTCATCTTTTATGGCGCAGGACTCACCTGAGGCCCATCAGTGGCGCGCAAAGTGCGGCGACGGCCATGACGCCCACTCCAGCCGGCATCCCGGAAGCTGCATTGTGCATACGCGCTAATCGCTTCACTCATTGGGCGCCGGCTGCAGGGGAGGGACAGACACCGACACACAGAGCGCGCACGGGCATCAATAAGTCCAGCGCCATCTTGGATGAGGGCAGAAGTATTGGCAAACACCACAAATCGGGAATTCACATAAGCATTTTACCAAGAAATTGTTCCCAAGCAATAACAATAATATACAAATGCATAATCACATATGGAGTTGATACAGATACATAATCTCATAAAAAGGTATGAAAATGCAGCACATAGAGATGCCAAAAAGACATTCAGCTATCTATAGCAGAGAGATAATCGATTCATGGCCATCCCATGTGCTGCATAATCATAACCCTAATTTTCATCATACAATCCATAAGGGCCAATCAATAGAACATCTTTATACATTAGTTAATGCGCGTGGATCCCGGAGTGTGGTTCCGTCATATATGTAGAGGGTGTACATCCCACACATGACTAATTTCCAAAAAAATCGCTCTCACCAAGCTCTGTATATAAAAAAATCAAGAAAAGGAAGGAAAAAAGAATTAAAAAAATGACCATAAAAATCAAACAGAGAGCAATAGGCCCAAAGAGGCAGCCCAAGCCAGACTCAGACAATAAGTACAGAACATGATTAGACAAGGAAAATCAATGCGTACCAAAAAGCGCATGAGAGCAGGATCAAAACCAGGAATATCCATAGGGAGGGCGATCACAGGAAGGGCTTAAAGGACACCAGATCATTTAAACCCCGAGGCTTAGTGGTCTCCAATGTGGTAATCCACTTCACCTCCTTCTGGGCCAGTACCTTCCTGTAGTCACCTCCCCTCATACCAAAATAGACCCTATCTATCCCTCTGAACTTAAGAAGACGCCAATTACAACTATGCCTTTCCCGAAAGTGCTTAGGTATATTATTAAGAGCCTCAATTTCCTCCGCTGTTTCAGCTTTCGCGGCTTTTTTGATGTCCCTAATGTGTTCGAGAACCCTGACTCTAAATTCCCGGGAGGTCAACCCTACATATATCAATCCGCAAGGGCACTTTGCCCAATAAACAACAAAAGTTGTCCTGCAGTTGATAGTATGTACAATCTTGTAGGACTTGGTATTAGACGCATCATGGAAAGTAAAGGACCTTTCCATTTGGGGACAGGCCCCACAGTCTCCACAAGAAAAAGAGCCCCATTTGAGTCCCTTTGACAAACCCAGAAATGTAGAAGGGGGTGGGACATAGTGACTCTTCACTATCATGTCCTTTAGTGTTCTAGACCTACGTGGCGTGACCGATGGCCTAACCGAGATAGCTTTTGCTAAATCACCATCAGACAAAAGTATAGGCCAATAACGTGCTACAACTTCGTTCATCTCCCTCCACTGAGAATGATAGGTCGTAATGAATCTGACCTTTTGATCTGATCTTCTTGTACTCGGTTTGAGATTATCCCTCGGGGTATGTCTTGCCCTCTCATAGCCAGACTCAATCGACCTATCATTGTAGTGGCGGGACTTGAACCGCCTCCTAAGGTCCGCCGCCTGGCCCTCAAACAGCAAATTGTCCGAACATACCCTACGGGCTCTCAAAAACTGACCTGTTGGTATGGAGTGGATGACCTGTGGGGGATGAGATGATTTTGCACTAAGAAGGGAGTTAACTGCTGTTCCTTTTCTAAAGATGTCCGTCACGACAGAGCCGTCCGCTCCCTTCATTATTCTGATATCCAGAAACTATTGAGCTAGGGCTGCAATGATAAGTTAATTTTATGTTAGAATTATTACCATTCAAAGAGCACATAAACCGCTCTAATTCCTCCTGTCCACCCTGCCAAACCATTAACACATCTATATACACCTTACCCACAACAAAACTGAGCCACTATCACTGTCAGGATATTGAATGGAGCGCTCCCCATACCCCAGGAAGAGGCACGCATACGAGGGCGCACAAGGCGCCCCCATAGCAGTGCCCCTCTCCTGGAGATAGTAACGCCCCTTGAACAGGAAGAAGTTGTGGGTGAGGATAAATTTTAGCAGGGTGAGCAGGAGGAAGACAAGATTACTATCTAGAGAGGTGGTGCTCAAATAAAACTCTACACCCCTTAACCCATCAGAGTGTGCAATAGACGTATACAATGACTATGTCAGCGGTCATCATTATAACGTCATCATCCAATTGTAAGTCCTGTATCCGCACCAGCAGGTCAGTTGAGTCCCGGATATAAGAGGGTAAGTCGAACATCAAAGGTTGTAAATAATAGTCCAAAAATCTACAGGCGGGTTCGCATAGGCTATTAATAGCTGAGACTATCGGTCTTCCCGGGGGGTCCTGGAGGCTCTTATGAACTTTAGGTAAAAAATATATGGTTGGAACAATAGGAAATTGATTCACAAGACCCTCCAGGATACCCACAGGAATGATGTTATCATCGCAGGCTTTTTTAAGGATATCATCAAGTTCAGATTTAAAAGTTGCAGATGGGTTGCTATCCAATTTCCGATAACAATCACGGTTGTTAAGCTGTCTGAAGGCCTCGGCCTCGTACTTGGCGGTTGGCCAAATAACTAAGTTTCCCCCCATGTCAGCCTGTTTCACCACTATATCCCTCATTTTAGATAACTCGTCAATCGCTTTTCTTTGTCCCTGGTTCAAATTATCATGAGATCTCATCTCAGGGAGTTTGCGAAGATCCTGAGTAACCAATTTGACGAATAGGTCTATAGTGGGACAGGCTGACAATGGGGGAAAGGCAGAGGACTTCTTAATGTGTTGTGGAAATTTTGAGGTAGTTATTTCCTCTTGTTCTGCCAGTAAGGATTCCAAGAGTTCGACAACTTCTCTATCCTGTGTTGATAGTGTGGCCCAATCAACATCACTCCTCTTAGAAAAATGTTTTTTAAAAAGGAGCTTTTGGCCGAACAATTGGACATCCTTAATGGCAGTAAAACTGTCAAATCTCGCAACAGGTGAGAATGACAGGCCCATCTGCAGAACATCAATCTGATCCTGCGTAAGTAAACGATCAGACAAATTGATCACCTGCAGGCTGTCTTTGGTCCCACGGTCTTTTCCTCCACTTTCAAACTGATTAGCCTTCTTTTTAGTGCTGTTACGAGTTGTTACTCCACCTGTGGTAGATCTTTCAGGGCCATTTTGATTTGCTGAAGGACTCCCCGAGCGGTCATCCGATGACATTGAAGAATTTCTATAAATAGATCTGGACCTGGATCTCGATCTGAATCTTTTAGGCTGATGCCACCTATACACCCTGTCTGATTCATGATCCTCAATATCACGCTGAAATTTCTTCAGTTTAAATTGTTTAATATCATTTTCCCAACGAAGGGAATCCTTCTGCACTTCCATTTTAAAATTATCTATGGCATCTTTAGACATCTTCAATTTGATCTCAGAATTGACTATCTCAATTTCGGCCTCCAAGGTCTCAATTTTCTTTTTATCAAATCCAATGAGGAGTTCCAACATTGTTCGGGAACAAAGCCCACAGGCCTCCTCCCATCTTTTTTTGAAATTTGTGTCATCAACCTCAAAAGAGGGAAACACCTGGACCCTCAGGCCTCTAGGGGTGATCCCTTTAGATATGTACTGCTCCAAAGAAGCCTTGTTGCACCACGCTCTCATGCACTTATGGACTAAATCCTTGTATCTATTCTGTAACTCACGGTACTGTACAGGCGTTGAAACTTGAGCCGGGCCTGAGCCGCCACCAAAGACCTCACTCAACTGCGTGATCCAACAGCCATCTCTACTTTTGTAATCCATATTGGAACCTAGATCCAAACCAAAAAACAGAATATAAATCCAAAAGCGGAAATAGAGATCCATAATCTATATATGCATGACATGCATATATAGATTATGGATCTCTATTTCCGCTTTTGGATTTATACTACCTGGGAGTGCGTAGTCATTCTGCTGGATGTTGTTGGATTTTCTCCTGCCCTGTCTCATTTTCCGCTTTGCTGTTGTTGTTGTCGACGTGGTCCTACAAAACGGTATTGTCATGATGGACCATAATCACTTCATGAACTGGATGTTGAGTGATATCATCTGTGCTGTGAGAATTCTGAAGGCTGACATCTGTAAACGGAATTGTGATGGTAATTGTTTTGATCTCTCAAGAATTTGGAACGTTTCCTTGCTTGTAATGTTTTTCCGGAATTCGTTGATAGAGTCCTCAGCCTGGTTTCTGTGAAGCTGGCCGTTGAAAGAGTATTAGATAGTTGTGATTCAATTGCTTTAATCTGGGATTCAAGGTCAGTTAGTTCTTTTTGAAGGAACTCTATGGTCAACAAAATGATGTCAAAGGACCATTTGTTGAGAATGCACTCAAATTTGTTACAATAGTCTGTATTATCAGAAAAAAGGGTGGGCCGTAGGGAGACCCTCAAGCCCCGTGGGATCCTTTGAACCCGATTGTACTCCGCAAGGGTGGTACAATGGAGATCTAGTGTAGTCTGTTTTTTAGAATCTTTTCATAGTCTTTAGTACGGGTCTGCTCAGGAGAAATGGACAGAAACTGATTTGAGGATGTCACTCGTGCCAAGATTGCTGATGATTCTGCTTCATTGTAAAAAAAAAAAAGGTTGAAGAAGACATGGATCCGAAACGGAAAAATGCAGGTTTGGAGCACAGGAAAAAATTATAATAGAGAAGAGTCAACCTGGCTTCACTAACTGTAATGAGATGGTGCTCAGAATCAAAGTCAAGTCCAATAAAAAAAAGAATAGTTTCGGCACTCATAAAAAAGTAGACGTGATACGGTAAGTATCTGCAGGTGATTTTATTGCATGGCAAAAATGAAAAACAATAGTAACCGACGTTTCAGCTCTCCGATCCTTTGTCAAGCTAGTACTGTGTATAATACAAAACAAAGAGATACATAATCATTGAACAAATTGAGACAGATGAATCCCAGAGACCAATAAAGTGATCCAAACACGAAATAAACAAAATATACAATATTGCGTCTTATACAAACATTCACTTTACAAGATATATACACAGCAAATTAATGAAATAATCGCAACCACTAGAAATACAAAATAAAATAGAACGGTATCATCATAATCTTGGTATAACTAGAAAACGTACCTACAAAAGGATACGAAGGCATAAAATATATATGCTATATGGGCACAACATAGTTGTGAGGTTTGCCTAAGCAGAAAAGAATACAGCGCAGATGTGGGCCCATCCAAGATCCCACTACGACAATCCACTCTTACTACGAGAAGGGGCACTTTCCCATGCCTCTCCTATGTCCACTGTTCGAACATTACACAAGGGGACTCCTTTTCCCATCCACGTTCAGGCAAAGTTTTCAAATTAGAGGTTTCTTCACTTGCGATTCTTCTTATGTTGAGTATGTCATTAAATGCTCGTGTGGTTTAGGTTATGTAGGTGAGATAACCCAACACATACTTGATAAGTTTACGAATTCTAAGTCCACCATTCGCTGCAAGCAAACCTTAAGGCCCCGTCACACTAAGCAACATCGCTAGCAACATCACTGCTAACGAACAACTTTTGTGACGTAGCAGCGATATTGCTAGCGATGTTGGTGTGTGTGACATCCAGCAACAACCTGGCCCCTGCTGTGAGGTCGTTGGTTGTTGCTGAATGTCCTGGGCCATTTTTTAGTTGTTGCTGTCCCGCTGTGAAGCACAGATCGCTGTGTGTGACAGCGAGACAGCAACAACTAAATGTGCAGGCAGCAGGAGCCGGCTTCTGCGGAGGCTGGTAACCAATGTAAACATCGGGTAACCAAGAAGCCCTGTCCTTGGTTACCCGATATTTACCTTTGTTACCAGCCTCCGCCGCTCTCACTGCCTGCGCTGCCGGCTCCTGCTCTGTGCACATGTAGCTGCAGGACACATCGGGTTAATTAACCCGATGTGTGCTGTAGCTAGGAGAGCAAGGAGCCAGCGCTAAGCATTGTGCGCTGCTCCCTGGTCTGTGCACATTTAGCTGCAGTACACATCGGGTAATTAACCCGATGTGTGCTGTAACTAGGAGAGCAAGGAGCCAGCGCTAAGCGGTGTGCGCTGCTCCCTGCTCTGTGCACATGTAGCTGCAGCACACATTGGGTAATTAACCCGATGTGTGCTGTAACTAGGAGAGCAGGGAGCCAGCGCTCAGTGTGCGCTGCTCCCTGCTCTCTGGTTGCTGGTGAGCTCACCAGCAACTTGTGTAGCGACGCTCCAGCGATCCCTGCCAGGTCAGGTTGCTGGTGGGATCGCTGGAGCGTCGCAGTGTGACATCTCACCAGCAACCTCCTAGCAACTTACCAGCGATCCCTATCGTTGTTGGGATCGCTGGTAAGTTGCTTAGTGTGACTGGACCTTTACTCCCAATTCCATTTCACTTTATTACTCAAGGACATTCCATATCACAACTGAGATAACAAATCATTGATCATGTCCCTCTGAATAGAAGGGTCGGTGATAGGATCAAACTACTTAAGGCTATGTGCACACGGTGCGTTTTTCTCGGCGTTTTTGCGCGTTTTTCGGGTGCGTTTTTGGCCTCAAAACTGCATGACTTTGCTTCCCCAGCAAAGTCTATGAGTTTTCATTTTTGCTGTCCCCACACAGCGTTTTTTTTCAGCTGCGTTTTTGTGGTGACCACAAAAACGCAGCATGTCAATTATTCCCGCGTTTTTCACTGCGCTTTTCATCCATTGAGTTCAATGGGATGTTGAAAGACGCAATGAGAAACGCAAATAGCTGCGTTTTGGTGCGTTTCTAAGACCAAAAACGCAGCTATAAGCGCAGGAGGTGGGTAGTAAAGTGACGTGTACAGGAAGAGGATTCCTTCTGTCAGTATAGACAGAAGCATGAATCCTCCCGGTACCGTCACCGCCGCGTCCACCTCCCGTCCTGTGCATGTATGCTGCCGTGCGGCGCCATGTCTGGGCGGGAGGTGGAAGCGGCTGCGAAAACAAAAGTTAACAGTAGAATAAAAAAAAAAAAAGTTATACTCACCTGTCTGCAGCCTCCCGGTGCCATGCCCGCTCCCATCTCCTCTCACCGCTCCCGCTCCGGCTGTGTGCAGTCTCCCCGGGGCAGGACCTTGCTTGCAGGACCTGGCGATGGATCACCTGATGCAGTCACCTGACGCATCAGCTGATCGAGTCTCGGGCTGACGCGGGCGCCCGGCCGGTATCAGCGGATGCGTCAGGAGACTTCATCCCTGATTACCGGCAGCTGCTGCAGCGATCGGACAGGATCAGACTCCCGCCCCATCGCTCCGGGAGCTGCCGGTAATTCAGCACATAAGTGAGTATTATTTTTTTTTTTTTTCTACTGATGCATCTGCTGATTGTATAATCGGCGTTTATACAATCAGCTGATGTGTGATGGGATTCACATCCTTTAACCTGACACATCATCTTATCGCTTTGCCTTCCAGCAAACCGATCAGATGATATTGGATCCGGATGGACGGCGCGGGACCCTGACCCAGGATTACTGCGGAGGGGGGTTTATTTCAATAAAGATGGAGTCACTAATTGTGTTGTGTTTTATTTCTAATAAAAATATTTTTCTGTGTGTTGTGTTTTTTTTTTATCTTTACTAGAAATTCATGGTGGCCATGTCTAATATTGGCGTGACACCATGAATTTCGGGCTTAGGGCTAGCTGATAATATACAGCTAGCCCTAACTCCATTATTACCTGGCTAGCCACCCAGCTTCAGGGCAGCCGGAAGAGTTGGATACAGCGCCAGAAGATGGCGCTTCTATGAAAGCGCCATTTTCTGGGGTGGCTGCGGGACTGCAATTCACAGCGGGGGTGCCCAGAAAGCATGGGCACCCTGCACTGTGGATTCCAATCCCCAGCTGCCTAGTTGTACCCGGCTGGACTCAAAAATGGGGCGAAGCTCACGTCATTTTTTTTTTAAATTATTTCATGAAATTCATGAAATAATTTAAAAAAAAAGGGCTTCCCTATATTTTTGGTTCCCAGCCGGGTACAAATAGGCAGCTGGGGGTTGGGGGCAGCCCGTACCTGCCTGCTGTACCCGGCTAGCATACAAAAATATGGCGAAGCCCACGTCATTTTTTTTTTTGGGGGGGCAGAGAAATCCTGCATACAGTCCTGGAAGGAGGATGCTGAGCCTTGTAGTTCGACAGCTGCTGTCTGCTCTCCTGCATACACTATTGGATGGAGGATGCTGAGCCTTGTAGTTCGACAGCTGCTGTCTGCTGTCCTGCATACACTATTGGATCGAGGATGCTGAGCCTTGTAGTTCTGCAGCTGTCTGCTCTTCTGCATAAGAGGAGAATGAAGAACACATTGAAGAAGGAAATGACATCAGACCTTTTTTTTTTTTGTTCACTGATAAAAAACGCATAAGGACGCAGTGAGCAAAAACGCAGCAAAACGCAGCAAAAAAACGCACCAAATCGCGGCAAAACGCGTGCGTTTTTTGCCGCGTTTTTTCGGCGCAGGTGCGTTTTTGTGCGTTTTTAGCGGCCAAAAACGCACAAAAACGCAGCGTCAAAAAAACGCAGCGTGTGCACATAGCCTAACGAGCGTGAAGCATTATAGATTTTCACCTTACAAACATTAAAGCCACATGGATTAAACCGCGAATATGAGGTGTACTAATTCTATGTATTTTTACAGATCAAGGCTATGTAACCTTATTAGTGTTCTCCTTTTGTAAGTCTTTTTTACTGTGGATTCAACTTTACTAATCACTGTGATCCTGGATGTTATGCATTTTCTTCTATGCTTTATAATATGGTCACCTTTCATATGTTATAATTGATTCTCTGATCATTATTTTTTAATTTCTTTAACGTTTTCACGTTAGATCACTTACTGAACCCCCACCTGATCCCAGCTGACCTCCACCATTCCTTCTCAACACTCAGAATCACTTTCCCAGCACTAACACACCGCGCATGCGCAGTTGTTCTCCCGGTCACAGCATTCACTGTGCAACCGGGGCTTGGGTTCCACAACGTTACTTGCTGCGTTCTACACACAGGAAGCATGCAGTCACGTGGAATGCCGGACCCCTCCTTAAAGCACTCGGCACTTCACCGCTGTTCACGGTCTCCTGCATCCCCTGGCGTATAAGGTAAGCGATTAGCTCCCACATATGCCAAAACCAACGAATGTATAATTTAATATTGATAACTTTTTCCCCCTCCCCCAGGCTGGAATACCCTTTCATTGACCACATCTCTAGGTATGTCCTATGGTCTATCTAGGTGATTTCTTTGGGCTTTCTATGCTTTACCCCCTGAATTGCCTCTCCATTTATTATACCCCAGATCACTCCCACGGCTATTCCAAACAGTAAGCAGACTGACCTTATGTGACAACAGGTTCCGATACCCAGTTATGTCATTACCTGCTATTGACCTGTGTACAGTACATATATCCATTATTAGGATCTCCCTTGGACACTTGTTTCACTAAGTATATCAGTATACTATCTCCACAGTATTGTCAATAATAAATATATACTATGAGCGTTAATCTGATATACAGTATTTTCATTATCTAGATACCCTCATAGGCACGTCGTTATATTCAGTACTGCTAGCCACGCTATTTAAGCATTACGCCACTTTCATTACGGGTCATTCCATGTCAAGTGGACCAGTTTTAAAAATCGTCCCCACTCGACCTTCTCAGATTTTGTTGAAAATTTATAAGGATGTACATGTATGTTTGAAAAGAAGTTCTGTAAATTATTAGGGCCAGATCTCAAATACATTGGGCACTGTTGACCTTTCACTGGAGGTTCCACCAAGCCTGCGGCTTCAGCTAAGAGGATTTTGCAAACTTTGGCACATAGCCATTAGAGTTCTATACTGGCTATGATGCTGAAATTTGGCATACTAGCTCAACGTTTGCTGCTAAACACGATAAAACTATTACCAACTATGACAAAACAATATTTTGGCCGCAATTTTGTGTTAAAGTAGCTTGTAAAACGCCTCGCATAAAATTTATGCCTAACTTTGCCCATATATAACTCAAGACCAAAAACCAATAGTAACTGGTGCTTTGCCCTGTACACCAAACATCTACATGACTTTGCATTGCTGCAATATCACGGTCAAAGCATATGTATTTGTGGAAATATTCACACCCACATATGATGAAAAACTTAAAAAACCCGAATTTTAGCTATTTTTAGGTCAAATTTCTCAAAAAGGGTACCCCTAAAATATATTAATTCTGATATAATTAGAAAGAGCACATTTTTCTCTACAAGGATCATTGTTTTTTTTTTTTGGAGTCTCTCAGTTTAAGAAAAATGCCACTGAACATGGTGTTATTTATTAATACGCAATGAATGGTAACTGCACTATTCAAACCCTTGCGTTGGTCCATGGTGGTTATACCACAACCAATTCACGAAGAATTGGTCTTATAATCCTATTAAGAATTGTAATAATGCTGTCTTTTGAGAATTAGCAGCCCCATCGCCTAGGAGCCATGGCCGATAGCCGTGCAAGGCCAGCCGCGGGCGGTCTCTTTATCGCAGGTTCCGAAGCCTGAGGGTGGGTGTCTTTGCCTAGGATCCTAAGCGCCTAATATTGGGTATCTTTTGTTGGTTCCCAAGTCATAATGTTCAGTCTAAGTGGTCTGGAATTGTTGCTGAAGTTGCAACATAATGGGTTCAGAGAAGCTGTATTGTCGGCCCATTGCTGTTGCAGCTGGTGCTGGAATTATTGCAATGATTGACTGCTCGGGAATCCAGCATGTATCATTTCTCACAGGCCAGTGAAAGAAGCTAGCTGGTCCATGAGGATGCATAAAAATTATTAATGCATCAAGGTCGTCGACTGAATTTTCAGAAATATTTCCAATCCACCAGTTCCTATCGTAAATGCAGGAAATGTATTGCCCTGCCTGGAGGTTTGCAATAGGCACAAAAGGCATTTCTGATCTGAATGATCTAGCTACACGGGCAATGAAAGATGATGGCTCATTTCACACCCTTGAAATGTCAATCTTTTTGTCATCAATTGGTGATTTTCTCTTGTTCCAGCAATTGTATGTCCATCTTTGAACCTTTCCTCTTGAACTACCAGTATTTCGTCAATTTTTTCTTTTGGGAAAAAAAAAAAAAAACTTGATTCCATGCAGTTGCTAGTTGCAAAAGATGAATAAATCCACCTGGGTCAGTATTTGGTTTTCAGTTGGGCATTGAAGACTGGCACGAGCTGCCAACCTCTTTGCTGTCCCTCCAATCCCATCACAGGGCGACCTTCCATGACTGGTACCAAAAAATTCCATTCAGCGCCGATATTGAAATCAGCATTGTGGTGGCACAAGTTGAGGAAATTTTTGTACTGGGCTGCAGATCCATCGCTGAAGTAGTGGATATGACGAATCCCATAGATGAGAGTCTTGAGATACTCCACAATTACTGTTAAGAAAGTGTGGACTGCAACTGTGTCATGTCGTGAGCAATCACTGATTAGTTATTATTAGTTATTATTATTAGTCAATAACTTTTCATAAATAAAAAGGTTTATAGGTTTTTTATTATAATAGACATTGCTAGCAACAATACAACTCTAACATGCGATAAGAATCTGAAAATCAAACAAAATCAATGCATTACGCGCATAAATAACACCATGTTCAGTGGCATTTTTCTTTTCTTAAACTGAGAGTCCAAAAAAAACAAACAATGATCCTTGTAGAGAAAAATTAGCTCTTTCTAATGATATCAGAATTAATATATTTTAGGGGTACCCTTTTTGAGAAATTTGACCTAAAAATAGGTACAATTCGGGTTTTTTAAGTTTTTCATCATATGTGGGTGTGAATATTTCCACAAATACATATGCTTTGACCGTGATATTGCAGCAATGCAAAGTCATGTAGATGTTTGGTGTACAGGGCAAAGCACCAGTTACTATTGGTTTTTGGTCTTGAGTTATATATGGGCAAAGTTAGGCATAAATTTTATGCGAGGCGTTTTACAAGCTACTTTGACACAAAATTGCGGCCAAAATATTGTTTTGTCATAGCCGGTAATAATTTTATCGTGTTGAGCTAGTATGCCAAATTTCAGCATCATAACCAGTATAGAACTCTAATGGCTATGTGCCAAAGTTTGCAAAATCCTCTTAGCTGAAGCCGCAGGCTTGGTGGAACCTCCAGTGAAAGGTCAACAGTGCCCAATGTATTTGAGATCTGGCCCTAAAAATTTACAGAACCTCTTTTCAAACATACATGTACATCCTTATAAATTTTCAGCAAAATCGGAGGTCGAGTGGGGACCACTGGTCCACTTGACATGGAATGACCCTTACGCTATTGTAACAACCCTTTTGGTCTATATCTTCTCAGCTTTCCTCCCCTTGTTATAACACACGTGTTGTCTCTCAGGATCACATTACAATCTGCCACATTATACTGGCATCCTTTTATTCCTCCATGCATACGTGTTATTGCAACGATAGGTGGGTTCAGTCTTTAATTGTGTATACAGCTTAAGCATTTCATATTCAGTGTGTATTTTAATCTGACGCCTTGGCTATGTATATTCAATCTTCTGTATTCTTTTCTGCTCAGGTAAACCTCACAACTACGTTGTGCCCATATAGCATATATATATTTTATGCCTTCATATCCGTTGTAAGTGCGTTTTCTCCTTATACCAAGATTATAAGGATACCGTTGCATTTTATTTTGTATTTCTAGTGGTTGCAAGTATTTGATTAATTTGCTGTGTATATACACCTTGTAAGGTGAATGTTTGTATACGACACAATATTGTATATTTGGCTTATTTCATGTTTGGAGCACTTTATTGGTCTCCATGGGATTCATCTGTCTCAATTTGTTAAATGACTATGTATCTCTTTGTTTTGTATTATACACAGTACTACCTTGACAAAGGCTCGGGGAGCTGAAACATCGGTTACCATTTTTTTCATTTTTGCCTTACAATAAAATAACCTGATACTTACCGTATCACATCTACTTTAAGAGTGTGCCGAAATTATTCTCTTTTATTGGACTTGACTTTGTTTCTGAGCACCTCATTACAGTTAGTGAAGCCAGGTTGACTTCTCTGCAACCAATCAAACACCTGTGGGCAGGGAAAGCAGTGCATACGCATGAAGGCTAATGCACGACCATGGAACTGAATGAGCGCCCTGGAAGCAGTGTACAGCTACGGCGGAGCCTCGGTAAGTACCTTACGAAATAAATTTGATACCTTGATTCACTACAGTTTTGAGACCTACATGTGGTTTTCACTTCTGCGATCAGGGCCCTAAAAGCCTTACCCTCAAGATGATCCCCCTAGATCAGTCATGGCGAACCAGTTACAGGCCGAGTGCCCAAACTGTAGCCCTAAACCCATTTTTTTTTCCGAAGTGCCAACCAATCCTATTATGTAAATAGTTGATTTTAACCTTACCTTTGCCGTCTTCTCTTCTCTTAAGCAGGGGCCATCACGCTCATGCATGCTTACCACACATTGATGCTGAGCCTTTTCCAAACCCAGCAATTGATCTTTCTGGAAAAAATTGCAGCATATTAGACAGAGATTTTAGCCTGGAATGCAATCAGATTTCACCCTGTAATCCACATCTACATTTCAAAGTCTGAACATCCTGAAATCCCATAAAGATGTACGAGTTGCTCCCCTCCTCCTTCATGGTGTAGTTCTGTCCCCCTTCCTGGCCACTTTTTGGTAAACATGTCCCCCATCCTGATATATATTTCTTACATTCTGGTAGATTTGTCCCCATCATGGCCCCATTCCTGGTAAATGTTCCCCATTCCTGGTAAATGTTCCCCATTCTTGGTAAATGTACCCCATCCTGGTAAATGTACCTCATCCAGGCATGTTCCCTTATCCTGGTAAGTGTCCCCTTTCCTGGTAAACGTACCCCATCCTTGTAAATGTACCCCATCCTGATAAATGTCACCCTTCCTGCTAAATGTTCCCCATCCTGGCATTTTTCCTCATCCTGGCATGTTCATGTACCCCATCCTGGCATGTTTCCCCCCATCCTGGTAAATGTACCCCATCCTGGCATGTTCCCCCATGCTGTTAAATGACCCCATCCTAGTAAATGTACCCCATCCAGGCATGTTCCCTTATCCTGGTAAATGTCCCCTTTCCTGGTAAATGTACCCCATCCTGGTAAATGTCACCCTTCCTGCTAAATGTTCCCCATCCTGGCATTTTTCCTCATCCTGGCATGTTCATGTACCCCATCCTAACATGTTTCCCCCCCATTCTGGTAAATATACCCCTTCCTGGCATGTTTTCCCTCATCCTTGCAGCCATATTTTCCCCTATCTTTGCATGTTTCTCTCCCTCTTTGCACATTTCCCCCATCCTTGCACCCATATTTGCCCCCGTGCTCTCCATGGCTGCCCCTGTGCTGGCTCTGTCCCCCGTGCTCCATGTTTGCCCCGTGCTGGCTCTGTCCCCCATGCTCCATCCCCCGTGCTCCATGTTTGCCCCGTGCTGGCTCTGTCCCCCGTGGTCCATGTTTGCCCCGTGCTGGCTCTGTTCCCCGTGCTCCATGTTTGCCCCGTGCTGGCTCTGTACCCCGTGCTCCATGTTTGCCCCGTGCTGGCTCTGTCCCCCCACACCTTGGCCGCACACAGCCTAAAAATAAAATAAAAAAATCCTCACCTTCCAGCACAGGTTCCCGCGCGGCCACAAGACGCCGGCGCTGCTTTCTGTCACTCCTCCGTCTCCTAGGCAACAGGCCTGCAGCCCAGGAGAGGAGGCGTGAGAGGGAGGAGAAAGGTCTCCTCTGCTAAACACCACTTTGTACTGTCGGCGCAATCACACCAACAGTAAAGTGTCTCAGTGTGGCGACAGCGCGCGTGCCAGCCCAAAGGGCTCTGCGTGCCCTGTTTGGCACGCGTGCCATAGGTTCTCCATCACTGCCCTAGATCATAGCATTTCTCACAGATGATAATCTCTTTAGATATGACCCTGGAGGGCATATTGTGTTAACGAGTATGTTGTTAAGGGAAGATATCGTCAAAAAAAAAAAAATTTCAATAACTGAAAAAAATGTAAAGTAATAATGTTTTGTTTAAATATTATTTGTTTTTAATTGAGCAAAATATATAATAAAAAAAATTAAAAAGGGGAGCAGCTGCTGGAATCCTACAGAAATCACACAGTGTTAAAAAAAAAAAAAAACAGCTCACATTACAGCCTGCAGTAAAGTGGGCGGAGTCTGCTCTCCTGTGTGTGATGGCACGCCTCCCCCCTCCCAATCTGAGTGTTTACAACAGATAACAGAGATAGACATGTAGGAACATAGTGCACAGCCATTTTGTTGATGACCACAAATGTCACACACACACACACACACACACACACACACACACACACACACACACCCCTGTTGGGGACCTTGTGCCACACACACACAATCACCCCTGATGGGGACCATGTGCCACAAACACACACAATCACGCCTGATGGGGACCATGTGCCACACACACACACACACACTATCACCCCTGATGGGGACCATGTGCCACACACACACAATTACCCCTGATGGGGACCATGTGCCACACACACACAATCACCCCTGATGGGGACCATGTGCCACGCACACACACACAATCACCGCAGATGGGGACCATGTGCCACACACAAACACACACACACACACACAATCACCCCTGATGGAGACCATGTGCCAGACACACACACTCACCTCTGAAGGGGACCATGTGCCACACACACACACACACACACACACACACAATCACCCCTGATGGGGACCATGTGCCACACACACACACAATCACCCCTGATGGGGACCATGTGCCACACACACAATCACCCCTGATGGGGACCATGTGCCACACACACACAATCACCCCTGATGGGGACCATGTGCCACACACACAATCACCCCTGATGGGGACCATGTGCCACACACACACTCACCTCTGAAGGGGACCATGTGCCACACACACACACACACACACAATCACCCCTGATGGGGACCATGTGCCACACACACACACAATCACCCCTGATGGGGACCATGTGCCACACACACACAATCACCCCTGATGGGGACCATGTGCCACACACACACAATCACCCCTGATGGGGACCATGTGCCACACACACACAATCACCCCTGATGGGGACCATGTGCCACACACACACACACACACAATCACCCCTGATGGGGACCATGTGCCACACACACACACACACAATCACCCCTGATGGGGACCATGTGCCACACACACACACACAATCACCCCTGATGGGGACCATGTGCCACACACACACACACAATCACCCCTGATGGGGACCATGTGCCACACACACAATCACCCCTGATGGGGACCATGTGCCACACACACACAATCACCCCTGATGGGGACCATGTGCCACACACACACAATCACCTCTGATGGGGACCATGTGCCACACACACACAATCACCCCTGATGGGGACCATGTGCCACACACACACAATCACCCCTGATGGGGACCATGTGCCACACACACACACACACACAATCACCCCTGATGGGGACCATGTGCCACACACACACAATCACCCCTGATGGGGACCATGTGCCACACACACACACACACAATCACCCCTGATGGGGACCATGTGCCACACACACACACACAATCACCCCTGATGGGGACCATGTGCCACACACAATCACCCCTGATGGGGACCATGTGCCACACACAATCACCCCTGATGGGGACCATGTGCCACACAATCACCCCTGATGGGGACCATGTGCCACACACAATCACCCCTGATGGGGACCATGTGCCACACAATCACCCCTAATGGGGACCATGTGCCACACAATCACCCCTGATGGGGACCATGTGCCACACACACACACACAATCACCACTGATGGGGACCATGTGCCACACACACACAATCACCCCTGATGGGGACCATGTGCCACACACACACACACACACAATCACCCCTGATGGGGACCATGTGCCACACACACTCAATCACCCCTGATGGGGACCATGTGCCACACACACACACACACAATCACCCCTGATGGGGACCATGTGCCACACACACACACACAATCACCCCTGATGGGGACCATGTGCCACACACAATCACCCCTGATGGGGACCATGTGCCACACACAATCACCCCTGATGGGGACCATGTGCCACACAATCACCCCTGATGGGGACCATGTGCCACACACAATCACCCCTGATGGGGACCATGTGCCACACAATCACCCCTAATGGGGACCATGTGCCACACAATCACCCCTGATGGGGACCATGTGCCACACACACACACACAATCACCACTGATGGGGACCATGTGCCACACAAACGCACACACACACAATCACCCCTGATGGGGACCATGTGCCACACACACACACAATCACCCCTGATGGGGACCATGTGCCACACACACACACAATCACCCCTGATGGGGACCATGTGCCACACACACACAATCACCCCTGATGGGGACCATGTGCCACACACACACAATCACCCCTGATGGGGACCATGTGCCACACACACACAATCACCCCTGATGGGGACCATGTGCCACACACACACACAATCAACCCTGATGGGGACCATGTGCCACACACACACACACACACACACAATCACCCCTGATGGGGACCATGTGCCACACACACACACACAATCACCCCTGATGGGGACCATGTGCCACACACACAATCACCCCTGATGGGGACCATGTGCCATACACACACAATCACCCCTGATGGAGACCATGTGCCACACACACACAATCACCCCTGATGGGGACCATGTGCCACACACACACACACAATCACCCCTGATGGGGACCATGTGCCACACACACACAATCACCCCTGATGGGGACCATGTGCCACACACACACACACACAATCACCCCTGATGGGGACCATGTGCCACACACACACACACACAATCACCCCTGATGGGGACCATGTGCCACACACACACACACAATCACCCCTGATGGGGACCATGTGCCACACACACACACACAATCACCCCTGATGGGGACCATGTGCCACACACACAATCACCCCTGATGGGGACCATGTGCCACACACACACAATCACCCCTGATGGGGACCATGTGCCACACACACACAATCACCCCTGATGGGGACCATGTGCCACACACACACAATCACCTCTGATGGGGACCATGTGCCACACACACACAATCACCCCTGATGGGGACCATGTGCCACACACACAATCACCCCTGATGGGGACCATGTGCCACACACACACACACACACACAATCACCCCTGATGGGGACCATGTGCCACACACACACAATCACCCCTGATGGGGACCATGTGCCACACACACACACACACAATCACCCCTGATGGGGACCATGTGCCACACACACACACACAATCACCCCTGATGGGGACCATGTGCCACACACAATCACCCCTGATGGGGACCATGTGCCACACACAATCACCCCTGATGGGGACCATGTGCCACACAATCACCCCTGATGGGGACCATGTGCCACACACAATCACCCCTGATGGGGACCATGTGCCACACAATCACCCCTAATGGGGACCATGTGCCACACAATCACCCCTGATGGGGACCATGTGCCACACACACACACACAATCACCACTGATGGGGACCATGTGCCACACAAACGCACACACACACAATCACCCCTGATGGGGACCATGTGCCACACACACACACAATCACCCCTGATGGGGACCATGTGCCACACACACACACACACAATCACCCCTGATGGGGACCATGTGCCACACACACACAATCACCCCTGATGGGGACCATGTGCCACACACACACAATCACCCCTGATGGGGACCATGTGCCACACACACACAATCACCCCTGATGGGGACCATGTGCCACACACACACACAATCAACCCTGATGGGGACCATGTGCCACACACACACACACACACAATCACCCCTGATGGGGACCATGTGCCACACACACACACACAATCACCCCTGATGGGGACCATGTGCCACACACACAATCACCCCTGATGGGGACCATGTGCCATACACACACAATCACCCCTGATGGAGACCATGTGCCACACACACACAATCACCCCTGATGGGGACCATGTGCCACACACACACAATCACCCCTGATGGGGACCATGTGCCACACACACACACACAATCACCCCTGATGGGGACCATGTGCCACACACACACAATCACCCCTGATGGGGACCATGTGCCACACACAATCACCCCTGATGGGGACCATGTGCCACACACAATCACCCCTGATGGGGACCATGTGCCACACAATCACCCCTGATGGGGACCATGTGCCACACAATCACCCCTGATGGGGACCATGTGCCACACAATCACCCCTGATGGGGACCATGTGCCACACAATCACCCCTGATGGGGACCATGTGCCACACAATCACACAATCACCACTGATAGGGACCATGTGCCACACAAACACAAACGCACACACACAAAATCACCCCTGATGGGGACCATGTGCCCCACACACACACACTCACCCCTGATGGGGACCATGTGCCACACACACACAATCACCCCTGATGGGGACCATGTGCCACACACACAATCACCCCTGATGGGGACCATGTGCCACACACACAATCACCCCTGATGGGGACCATGTGCCACACACACAATCACCCCTGATGGGGACCATGTGCCACACACACAATCACCCCTGATGGGGACCATGTGCCACACACACACACACAATCACCCCTGATGGAGACCATGTGCCAGACACACACTCACCTCTGAAGGGGACCATGTGCCACACACACACACACACACACACAATCACCCCTGATGGGGACCATGTGCCACACACACACACAATCACCCCTGATGGGGACCATGTGCCACACACACACAATCACCCCTGATGGGGACCATGTGCCACACACACACAATCACCCCTGATGGGGACCATGTGCCACACACACACAATCACCCCTGATGGGGACCATGTGCCACACACACACAATCACCCCTGATGGGGACCATGTGCCACACACACACACACACACAATCACCCCTGATGGGGACAATGTGCCACACACACAATCACCCCTGATGGGGACCATGTGCCACACACACACACACAATCACCCCTGATGGGGACCATGTGCCACACACACAATCACCCCTGATGGGGACCATGTGCCACACACACACAATCACCCCTGATGGGGACCATGTGCCACACACACACAACCACCTCTGATGGGGACCATGTGCCACACACACACAATCACCCCTGATGGGGACCATGTGCCACACACACACAATCACCCCTGATGGGGACCATGTGCCACACACACACACACACACAATCACCCCTGATGGGGACCATGTGCCACACACACACAATCACCCCTGATGGGGACCATGTGCCACACACACACACACACACACACACACACACAATCACCCCTGATGGGGACCATGTGCCACACACACAATCACCCCTGATGGGGACCATGTGCCACACACAATCACCCCTGATGGGGACCATGTGCCACACACAATCACCCCTGATGGGGACCATGTGCCACACAATCACCCCTGATGGGGACCATGTGCCACACACAATCACCCCTGATGGGGACCATGTGCCACACAATCACCCCTAATGGGGACCATGTGCCACACAATCACCCCTGATGGGGACCATGTGCCACACACACACACACACAATCACCACTGATGGGGACCATGTGCCACACAAACGCACACACACACAATCACCCCTGATGGGGACCATGTGCCACACACACACACAATCACCCCTGATGGGGACCATGTGCCACACACACACACAATCACCCCTGATGGGGACCATGTGCCACACACACACAATCACCCCTGATGGGGACCATGTGCCACACACACACAATCACCCCTGATGGGGACCATGTGCCACACACACACAATCACCCCTGATGGGGACCATGTGCCACACACACACACAATCACCCCTGATGGGGACCATGTGCCACACACACACACAATCACCCCTGATGGGGACCATGTGCCACACACACACACACAATCACCCCTGATGGGGACCATGTGCCACACACACAATCACCCCTGATGGGGACCATGTGCCATACACACACAATCACCCCTGATGGAGACCATGTGCCACACACACACAATCACCCCTGATGGGGACCATGTGCCACACACACACAATCACCCCTGATGGGGACCATGTGCCACACACACACACACAATCACCCCTGATGGGGACCATGTGCCACACACACACAATCACCCCTGATGGGGACCATGTGCCACACACAATCACCCCTGATGGGGACCATGTGCCACACACAATCACCCCTGATGGGGACCATGTGCCACACAATCACCCCTGATGGGGACCATGTGCCACACAATCACCCCTGATGGGGACCATGTGCCACACAATCACCCCTGATGGGGACCATGTGCCAAACAATCACCCCTGATGGGGACCATGTGCCACACAATCACACAATCACCACTGATAGGGACCATGTGCCACACAAAATCACCCCTGATGGGGACCATGTGCCCCACACACACACACTCACCCCTGATGGGGACCATGTGCCACACACACACAATCACCCCTGATGGGGACCATGTGCCACACACACAATCACCCCTGATGGGGACCATGTGCCACACACACAATCACCCCTGATGGGGACCATGTGCCACACACACACTCACCTCTGAAGGGGACCATGTGCCACACACACACACACACACACAATCACCCCTGATGGGGACCATGTGCCACACACACACACAATCACCCCTGATGGGGACCATGTGCCACACACACACAATCACCCCTGATGGGGATCATGTGCCACACACACACAATCACCCCTGATGGGGACCATGTGCCACACACACACAATCACCCCTGATGGGGACCATGTGCCACACACACACACACAATCACCCCTGATGGGGACCATGTGCCACACACACACACACACAATCACCCCTGATGGGGACCATGTGCCACACACACACACACAATCACCCCTGATGGGGACCATGTGCCACACACACACACACAATCACCCCTGATGGGGACCATGTGCCACACACACAATCACCCCTGATGGGGACCATGTGCCACACACACACAATCACCCCTGATGGGGACCATGTGCCACACACACACAATCACCTCTGATGGGGACCATGTGCCACACACACACAATCACCCCTGATGGGGACCATGTGCCACACACACACAATCACCCCTGATGGGGACCATGTGCCACACACACACACACACACAATCACCCCTGATGGGGACCATGTGCCACACACACACAATCACCCCTGATGGGGACCATGTGCCACACACACACACACACAATCACCCCTGATGGGGACCATGTGCCACACACACACACACAATCACCCCTGATGGGGACCATGTGCCACACACAATCACCCCTGATGGGGACCATGTGCCACACACAATCACCCCTGATGGGGACCATGTGCCACACAATCACCCCTGATGGGGACCATGTGCCACACACAATCACCCCTGATGGGGACCATGTGCCACACAATCACCCCTAATGGGGACCATGTGCCACACAATCACCCCTGATGGGGACCATGTGCCACACACACACACACAATCACCACTGATGGGGACCATGTGCCACACACACACAATCACCCCTGATGGGGACCATGTGCCACACACACACACACACACAATCACCCCTGATGGGGACCATGTGCCACACACACTCAATCACCCCTGATGGGGACCATGTGCCACACACACACACACACAATCACCCCTGATGGGGACCATGTGCCACACACACACACACAATCACCCCTGATGGGGACCATGTGCCACACACAATCACCCCTGATGGGGACCATGTGCCACACACAATCACCCCTGATGGGGACCATGTGCCACACAATCACCCCTGATGGGGACCATGTGCCACACACAATCACCCCTGATGGGGACCATGTGCCACACAATCACCCCTAATGGGGACCATGTGCCACACAATCACCCCTGATGGGGACCATGTGCCACACACACACACACAATCACCACTGATGGGGACCATGTGCCACACAAACGCACACACACACAATCACCCCTGATGGGAACCATGTGCCACACACACACACAATCACCCCTGATGGGGACCATGTGCCACACACACACACAATCACCCCTGATGGGGACCATGTGCCACACACACACAATCACCCCTGATGGGGACCATGTGCCACACACACACAATCACCCCTGATGGGGACCATGTGCCACACACACACACAATCAACCCTGATGGGGACCATGTGCCACACACACACACACACACACAATCACCCCTGATGGGGACCATGTGCCACACACACACACAATCACCCCTGATGGGGACCATGTGCCACACACACAATCACCCCTGATGGGGACCATGTGCCATACACACACAATCACCCCTGATGGAGACCATGTGCCACACACACACAATCACCCCTGATGGGGACCATGTGCCACACACACACACACAATCACCCCTGATGGGGACCATGTGCCACACACACACAATCACCCCTGATGGGGACCATGTGCCACACACACACACACACACACACAATCACCCCTGATGGGGACCATGTGCCACACACACACACACACAATCACCCCTGATGGGGACCATGTGCCACACACACACACACAATCACCCCTGATGGGGACCATGTGCCACACACACACACACAATCACCCCTGATGGGGACCATGTGCCACACACACAATCACCCCTGATGGGGACCATGTGCCACACACACACAATCACCCCTGATGGGGACCATGTGCCACACACACACAATCACCCCTGATGGGGACCATGTGCCACACACACACAATCACCTCTGATGGGGACCATGTGCCACACACACACAATCACCCCTGATGGGGACCATGTGCCACACACACAATCACCCCTGATGGGGACCATGTGCCACACACACACACACACACACAATCACCCCTGATGGGGACCATGTGCCACACACACACAATCACCCCTGATGGGGACCATGTGCCACACACACACACACACAATCACCCCTGATGGGGACCATGTGCCACACACACACACACAATCACCCCTGATGGGGACCATGTGCCACACACAATCACCCCTGATGGGGACCATGTGCCACACACAATCACCCCTGATGGGGACCATGTGCCACACAATCACCCCTGATGGGGACCATGTGCCACACACAATCACCCCTGATGGGGACCATGTGCCACACAATCACCCCTAATGGGGACCATGTGCCACACAATCACCCCTGATGGGGACCATGTGCCACACACACACACACAATCACCACTGATGGGGACCATGTGCCACACAAACGCACACACACACAATCACCCCTGATGGGGACCATGTGCCACACACACACACAATCACCCCTGATGGGGACCATGTGCCACACACACACACACAATCACCCCTGATGGGGACCATGTGCCACACACACACAATCACCCCTGATGGGGACCATGTGCCACACACACACAATCACCCCTGATGGGGACCATGTGCCACACACACACAATCACCCCTGATGGGGACCATGTGCCACACACACACACAATCAACCCTGATGGGGACCATGTGCCACACACACACACACACACACAATCACCCCTGATGGGGACCATGTGCCACACACACACACACAATCACCCCTGATGGGGACCATGTGCCACACACACAATCACCCCTGATGGGGACCATGTGCCATACACACACAATCACCCCTGATGGAGACCATGTGCCACACACACACAATCACCCCTGATGGGGACCATGTGCCACACACACACAATCACCCCTGATGGGGACCATGTGCCACACACACACACACAATCACCCCTGATGGGGACCATGTGCCACACACACACAATCACCCCTGATGGGGACCATGTGCCACACACAATCACCCCTGATGGGGACCATGTGCCACACACAATCACCCCTGATGGGGACCATGTGCCACACAATCACCCCTGATGGGGACCATGTGCCACACAATCACCCCTGATGGGGACCATGTGCCACACAATCACCACTGATGGGGACCATGTGCCACACAATCACCCCTGATGGGGACCATGTGCCACACAATCACACAATCACCACTGATAGGGACCATGTGCCACACAAACACAAACGCACACACACAAAATCACCCCTGATGGGGACCATGTGCCCCACACACACACACTCACCCCTGATGGGGACCATGTGCCACACACACACAATCACCCCTGATGGGGACCATGTGCCACACACACAATCACCCCTGATGGGGACCATGTGCCACACACACAATCACCCCTGATGGGGACCATGTGCCACACACACAATCACCCCTGATGGGGACCATGTGCCACACACACAATCACCCCTGATGGGGACCATGTGCCACACACACACACACAATTACCCCTGATGGAGACCATGTGCCAGACACACACTCACCTCTGAAGGGGACCATGTGCCACACACACACACACACACACACAATCACCCCTGATGGGGACCATGTGCCACACACACACACAATCACCCCTGATGGGGACCATGTGCCACACACACACAATCACCCCTGATGGGGACCATGTGCCACACACACACAATCACCCCTGATGGGGACCATGTGCCACACACACACAATCACCCCTGATGGGGACCATGTGCCACACACACACAATCACCCCTGATGGGGACCATGTGCCACACACACACACACACAATCACCCCTGATGGGGACAATGTGCCACACACACACACACAATCACCCCTGATGGGGACCATGTGCCACACACACACACACAATCACCCCTGATGGGGACCATGTGCCACACACACAATCACCCCTGATGGGGACCATGTGCCACACACACACAATCACCCCTGATGGGGACCATGTGCCACACACACACAATCACCTCTGATGGGGACCATGTGCCACACACACACAATCACCCCTGATGGGGACCATGTGCCACACACACACAATCACCCCTGATGGGGACCATGTGCCACACACACACACACACACAATCACCCCTGATGGGGACCATGTGCCACACACACACAATCACCCCTGATGGGGACCATGTGCCACACACACACACACACACACACACACACACACAATCACCCCTGATGGGGACCATGTGCCACACACACACACACACAATCACCCCTGACGGGGACCATGTGCCACACACAATCACCCCTGATGGGGACCATGTGCCACACACAATCACCCCTGATGGGGACCATGTGCCACACAATCACCCCTGATGGGGACCATGTGCCACACACAATCACCCCTGATGGGGACCATGTGCCACACAATCACCCCTAATGGGGACCATGTGCCACACAATCACCCCTGATGGGGACCATGTGCCACACACACACACACACAATCACCACTGATGGGGACCATGTGCCACACAAACGCACACACACACAATCACCCCTGATGGGGACCATGTGCCACACACACACACAATCACCCCTGATGGGGACCATGTGCCACACACACACACAATCACCCCTGATGGGGACCATGTGCCACACACACACAATCACCCCTGATGGGGACCATGTGCCACACACACACAATCACCCCTGATGGGGACCATGTGCCACACACACACAATCACCCCTGATGGGGACCATGTGCCACACACACACACAATCACCCCTGATGGGGACCATGTGCCACACACACACACAATCACCCCTGATGGGGACCATGTGCCACACACACACACACAATCACCCCTGATGGGGACCATGTGCCACACACACAATCACCCCTGATGGAGACCATGTGCCACACACACACAATCACCCCTGATGGGGACCATGTGCCACACACACACAATCACCCCTGATGGGGACCATGTGCCACACACACACACACAATCACCCCTGATGGGGACCATGTGCCACACACACACAATCACCCCTGATGGGGACCATGTGCCACACACAATCACCCCTGATGGGGACCATGTGCCACACACAATCACCCCTGATGGGGACCATGTGCCACACAATCACCCCTGATGGGGACCATGTGCCACACAATCACCCCTGATGGGGACCATGTGCCACACAATCACCCCTGATGGGGACCATGTGCCAAACAATCACCCCTGATGGGGACCATGTGCCACACAATCACACAATCACCACTGATAGGGACCATGTGCCACACAAAATCACCCCTGATGGGGACCATGTGCCCCACACACACACACTCACCCCTGATGGGGACCATGTGCCACACACACACAATCACCCCTGATGGGGACCATGTGCCACACACACAATCACCCCTGATGGGGACCATGTGCCACACACACAATCACCCCTGATGGGGACCATGTGCCACACACACAATCACCCCTGATGGGGACCATGTGCCACACACACAATCACCCCTGATGGGGACCATGTGCCACACACACACACACACACAATCACCCTTGATGGGGACCATGTGCCACACACACACAATCACCCCTGATGGGGACCATGTGCCACACACACACAATCACCCCTGATGGGGACCATGTGCCACACACAATCACCCCTGATGGAGACCATGTGCCACACACAATCACCCCTGATGGGGACCATGTGCCACACACAAACACAATCACCCCTGATGGGGACCATGTGCCGCATACACCCCCTGATGGGGACCATGTGCCCCCCACACACACACAATCACCCCTGATGGGGACCATGTGCCACACACACACACCCTGATGGGGACCATGTGCCACACACACACACTCACCCCTGATGGGGACCATGTGCCACACACACACAATCACCCCTGATGGGGACCATGTGCCACACACACACACACAATCACCCCTGATGGGGACCATGTGCCACACACACACACACACACACAATCACCCCTGATGGGGACCATGTGCCACACACACACACACACACAATCACCCCTGATGGGGACCATGTGCCACACACACACACACACACACACACAATCACCCCTGATGGGGACCATGTGCCACACACACACACACAATCACCCCTGATGGGGACCATGTGCCACACACACACACAATCACCCCTGATGGGGACCTTGTGCCACACACACACACACACACCCTGATGGGGACCATGTGCCACACACACACACACACACACACACAATCACCCCTGATGGGGACCATGTGCCACACACACACACACACACACACACACACCCTGATGGGGACCTTGTGCCACACACACACACAATCACCCCTGATGGGGACCATGTGCCACACACACACACACACACACACACACCCTGATGGGGACCTTGTGCCACACACACACACAATCACCCCTGATGGGGACCATGTGCCACACACACACACAATCACCCCTGATGGGGACCATGTGCCACACACACACACACAATCACCCCTGATGGGGACCATGTGCCACACACACACACACACACACACACACACAATCACCCCTGATGGGGACCATGTGCCACACACACACACACACACACACACAAACACACCCTGATGGGGACCTTGTGCCACACACACACACAATCACCCCTGATGGGGACCATGTGCCACACACACACACACACACACACCCTGATGGGGACCTTGTGCCACGCACACACATAATCACCCCTGATGGGGACCATGTGCCACACACACACACAATCACCCCTGATGGGGACCATGTGCCCCCCCCCCACACACACACAATCCCCCCTGATGGGGACCATGTGCCCCCCCCCACTCACACACAATCACCCCTGATGGGGACCATGTGACACACACACACACAATCACCCCTGATGGGGACCATGTGCCACACACACACACACACACAATCACCCCTGATGGGGACCATGTGCCACACACACACACAATCACCCCTGATGGGGACCTTGTACCGCACACACACAATCACCCCTGATGGGGACCATGTGCCGCACAGACACACAATCACCCCTGATGGGGACCATGTGCCACACACACAATAACCCCTGATGAGGAGCATGTGCCACACACACACACATCACCCCTGAAGGGGACCATGTGTCACACACAAACATCACCCCTGATGGGGACCTTGTGCCACACACACACACACACACAAAAATCACCCCTGATGGAGACCATGTGCCACACACACACACACACACACACACACCCTGATGGGGACCTTGTGCCACACACACACACAATCACCCCTGATGGGGACCATGTGCCACACACACACACACACACCCTGATGGGGACCTTGTGCCACACACACACACAATCACCCCTGATGGGGACCATGTGCCACACACACATAATCACCCCTGATGGGGACCATGTGCCCCCCCCCACACACACACAATCCCCCCTGATGGGGACCATGTGCCCCCCCCCCACTCACACACAATCACCCCTGATGGGGACCATGTGACACACACACACACAATTACACCTGATGGGGACCATGTGCCACACACACACACACACACACAATCACCCCTGATGGGGACCATGTGCCACACACACACACAATCACCCCTGATGGGGACCTTGTACCGCACACACACAATCACCCCTGATGGGGACCATGTGCCGCACAGACACACAATCACCCCTGATGGGGACCATGTGCCACACACACAATAACCCCTAATGAGGAGCATGTGCCACACACACACACATCACCCCTGAAGGGGACCATGTGCCCCACAAACACAATCACCCCTGATGGGGACCATGTGCAACACACACACAATCACCCCTGATGGGGACCATGTGCCACATACACCCCCTGATGGGGACCATGTGCCACACACACACAATCACCCCTGATGGGGACCATGTGCCACACACAATCACCCCTGATGGAGACCATGTGCCACACACAATCACCCCTGATGGGGACCATGTGCCACACACAAACACAATCACCCCTGATGGGGACCATGTGCCGCATACACCCCCTGATGGGGACCATGTGCCCCCCACACACACACAATCACCCCTGATGGGGACCATGTGCCACACACACACACCCTGATGGGGACCATGTGCCACACACACACACTCACCCCTGATGGGGACCATGTGCCACACACACACAATCACCCCTGATGGGGACCATGTGCCACACACACACACACAATCACCCCTGATGGGGACCATGTGCCACACACACACACACACACACACAATCACCCCTGATGGGGACCATGTGCCACACACACACACACACACACACACAATCACCCCTGATGGGGACCATGTGCCACACACACACACACACACACACACAATCACCCCTGATGGGGACCATGTGCCACACACACACACACAATCACCCCTGATGGGGACCATGTGCCACACACACACACAATCACCCCTGATGGGGACCTTGTGCCACACACACACACACACACCCTGATGGGGACCATGTGCCACACACACACACACACACACACAATCACCCCTGATGGGGACCATGTGCCACACACACACACACACACACACACACACCCTGATGGGGACCTTGTGCCACACACACACACAATCACCCCTGATGGGGACCATGTGCCACACACACACACACACACACACACACACACACACCCTGATGGGGACCTTGTGCCACACACACACACAATCACCCCTGATGGGGACCATGTGCCACACACACACACAATCACCCCTGATGGGGACCATGTGCCACACACACACACACAATCACCCCTGATGGGGACCATGTGCCACACACACACACACACACACACACACACACAATCACCCCTGATGGGGACCATGTGCCACACACACACACACACACACACACAAACACACCCTGATGGGGACCTTGTGCCACACACACACACAATCACCCCTGATGGGGACCATGTGCCACACACACACACACACACACACCCTGATGTGGACCTTGTGCCACGCACACACATAATCACCCCTGATGGGGACCATGTGCCACACACACACACAATCACCCCTGATGGGGACCATGTGCCCCCCCCCCACACACACACAATCCCCCCTGATGGGGACCATGTGCCCCCCCCACTCACACACAATCACCCCTGATGGGGACCATGTGACACACACACACACAATCACCCCTGATGGGGACCATGTGCCACACACACACACACACACAATCACCCCTGATGGGGACCATGTGCCACACACACACACAATCACCCCTGATGGGGACCTTGTACCGCACACACACAATCACCCCTGATGGGGACCATGTGCCGCACAGACACACAATCACCCCTGATGGGGACCATGTGCCACACACACAATAACCCCTGATGAGGAGCATGTGCCACACACACACACATCACCCCTGAAGGGGACCATGTGCCACACACAAACATCACCCCTGATGGGGACCTTGTGCCACACACACACACACACACACAAATCACCCCTGATGGAGACCATGTGCCACACACACACACACACACACACACACCCTGATGGGGACCTTGTGCCACACACACACACAATCACCCCTGATGGGGACCATGTGCCACACACACACACACACACACCCTGATGGGGACCTTGTGCCACACACACACAATCACCCCTGATGGGGACCATGTGCCACACACACACAATCACCCCTGATGGGGACCATGTGCCCCCCCCCACACACACACAATCCCCCCTGATGGGGACCATGTGCCCCCCCCCCACTCACACACAATCACCCCTGATGGGGACCATGTGACACACACACACACAATTACACCTGATGGGGACCATGTGCCACACACACACACACACACAATCACCCCTGATGGGGACCATGTGCCACACACACACACAATCACCCCTGATGGGGACCTTGTACCGCACACACACAATCACCCCTGATGGGGACCATGTGCCGCACAGACACACAATCACCCCTGATGGGGACCATGTGCCACACACACAATAACCCCTAATGAGGAGCATGTGCCACACACACACACATCACCCCTGAAGGGGACCATGTGCCCCACAAACACAATCACCCCTGATGGGGACCATGTGCAACACACACACAATCACCCCTGATGGGGACCATGTGCCACATACACCCCCTGATGGGGACCATGTGCCCCCCCCCCACACACACAATCACCCCTGATGGGGACCATGTGCTACACACACACAATCACCCCTGATGGGGACCATGTGCAACACACACACAATCACCCCTGATGGGGACCATGTGCAACACACACACACAATCACCCCTGATGGGGACCATGTGCCACATACACCCCCTGATGGGGACCATGTGCCCCCCCCACACACACACACACACTCACACACACACCCTGATGGGGACCATGTGCCACACACACACCCTGATGGGGACCATGTGCCACACACACACCCTGATGGGGACCATGTGCCACATACACACACACCCTGAAGGGGACCATGTGCCACACAGACACACACACACACACACACCCTGATGGGGACCATGTGCCACACACACACACCCTGAAGGGGACCATGTGCTACACACACACAATCACCCCTGATGGGGACCATGTGCCGCACACACACACACACACCCACCCTGAAGGGGACCATGTGCCACACACACACAATCACCCCTGATGGGGACCATGTGCCACACACACACAATCACCCCTGATGGTGACCATGTGCCACACACACCCAATCACCCCTGATGGGGACCATGTGCCACACACAAACATCACCCCTGATGGGGACCTTGTGCCACACACAAACATCACCCCTGATGGGGACCTTGTGCCACACACACACAAACACACACACACAATCACCCCTGATGGGGACCTTGTGCCCCACACACACACACACACACACACACACCCTGATGGGGACCTTGTGCCACACACACACACACACACACACACACACACAATCACCCCTGATGGGGACCATGTGCCACACACACACAATCACCCCTGAAGGGGACCATGTGCCACATACACCCCCTGATGGGGACCATGTGCCCCCCCCCCACACATACACAATCACCCCTGATGGGGACCATGTGCCACACACACACAATCACCCCTGATGGGGACCATGTGCCACACACACACACACAATCACCCTAATGGCGACCATGTGACACACACACACAATCACCCCTGATGGGGATCTTGTACCGCACACACACAATCACCCCTGATGGGGACCATGTGCCGCACAGACACACAATCACCCCTGATGGGGACCTTGTGCCCCACACACACACCCTGATGGGGACCTTGTGCCACACACACACACACACACACAATCACCCCTGATGGGGACCATGTGCCACACACACACAGAATCACCCCTGAAGGGGACCATGTGCCACATACACCCCCTGATGGGGACCATGTGCCCCCCCCCCACACATACACAATCACCCCTGATGGGGACCATGTGCCACACACACACAATCACCCCTGATGGGGACCATGTGCCACACACACACACACAATCACCCTAATGGCGACCATGTGACACACACACACAATCACCCCTGATGGGGATCTTGTACCGCACACACACAATCACCCCTGATGGGGACCATGTGCCGCACAGACACACAATCACCCCTGATGGGGACCATGTGCCACACACACACATCACCCCTGAAGGGGACCATGTGCCACACACAAACATCACCCCTGATGGGGACCTTGTGCCACACACACACACCCCTGATGGGGACCATGTGCCACATACACACACACACAAATCACCCCTGATGGGGACCATGTGCCTCACACACACACTCACCCCTGATGGGGACCATGTGCCACACACACAGAATCACCCCTAATGGGGACCATGTGCCACACACACAGAATCACCCCTAATGGGGACCATGTGCCCCACACACACACACATACAATCACCCCTGATGGGGACCATGTGCCACACACACACACACACACACACACACAATCACCCCTGATGGGGACCATGTGCCACACACACACACACACACAATCACCCCTGATGGGGACCATGTGCCACACACACACAATCACCCCTCATGGGGACCATCTGCCACACACACACACAAAATCACCCCTGATGGGGACCATGTGCCACACACAAACATCACCCCTGATGGGGACCATGTGCCACACACATACACACACAATCACCCTTGATGGGGACCTTGTGCCCCACACACACACACACACACACACACACACTCACCCCCTGATGGGGACCATGTGCCACACACACACACACACACAATCACCCTTGATGGGGACCATGTGCCACATACACACCCTGATGGGGACCATGTGCCCCCCACACACACACAATCACCCCTGATGGGGACCATGTGCCACACACAATCACCCCTGATGGGGACCATGTGCCACACACACACACACACACCACCCCTGATGGGGACCTTGTGCCACACACACACACACACACACACACTCACCCCTGATGGGGACCTTGTGCCACACACACACACACACCCTGATGCGGACCTTGTGCCACACACACACACACACACACTCACAATTACAATCACCCCTGATGGGGACCATGTGCCACACACACACACACACACACACACACACAATTACAATCACCCCTGATGGGGACCATGTGCCATTCACACAATCACTCCTGATGGGGACCATGTGCCACACACAAACACAATCACCCCTGATGGGGACCATGTGCCACATACACCCCCTGATGGGGACCATGTGCCCCCCCCACACACACAATCACCCCTGATGGGGACCATGTGCCACACACACACACCCTGATGGGGACCATGTGCCACACACACACACACCCTGATGGGGACCATGTGCCACACACACACACAATCACCCCTGATGGGGACCTTGTGCCACACACACACACACACACACACACACACACAATCACCCCTGATGGGGACCTATTGCCCCACACACACACACACACACACACACACCCTGATGGGGACCATGTGCCACACACACACACACACACACACACACACCCTGATGGGGACCTTGTGCCACACACACACACAATCACCCCTGATGGGGACCATGTGCCACACACACACACACACACACACACACCCTGATGGGGACCATGTGCCACACACACACACACAATCACCCCTGATGGGGACCATGTGCCACACACACACAATCACCCCTGATGGGGACCATGTGCCGCACAGACACACAATCACCCCTGATGGGGACCATGTGCCACACACACAATAACCCCTGATGAGGAGCATGTGCCACACACACACATCACCCCTGAAGGGGACCATGTGCCACACACAAACATCACCCCTGATGGGGACCTTGTGCCACACACACACACAAATCACCCCTGATGGGGACCATGTGCCACACACACACACACACACACACACACACACACAATCACCCCTGATGAGGACCATGTGCCCCACAAACACAATCACCCCTGATGGGGACCATGTGCAACACACACACAATCACCCCTGATGGGGACCATGTGCAACACACACACACAATCACCCCTGATGGGGACCATGTGCCACATACACCCCCTGATAGGGACCATGTGCCCCCCCCCCCCACACACACACACACACACACACACACCCTGATGGGGACCATGTGCCACACACACACCCTGATGGGGACCATGTGCCACATACACCCCCTGATGGGGACCATGTGCCACATACACACACACACCCTGAAGGGGACCATGTGCCACACAGACACACACACACACACACACCCTGATGGGGACCATCTGCCACATACACCCCCTGATGGGGACCATGTGCCACACACACACACACACCCTGAAGGGGACCATGTGCTACACACACACAATCACCCCTGATGGGGACCATGTGCCATTCACACAATCACTCCTGATGGGGACCATGTGCCACACACAAACACAATCACCCCTGATGGGGACCATGTGCCACATACACCCCCTGATGGGGACCATGTGCCCCCCCCACACACACAATCACCCCTGATGGGGACCATGTGCCACACACACACACCCTGATGGGGACCATGTGCCACACACACACACACCCTGATGGGGACCATGTGCCACACACACACACAATCACCCCTGATGGGGACCTTGTGCCACACACACACACACACACACACACACAATCACCCCTGATGGGGACCTATTGCCCCACACACACACACACACACACACACACACACCCTGATGGGGACCATGTGCCACACACACACACACACACACACACCCTGATGGGGACCTTGTGCCACACACACACACAATCACCCCTGATGGGGACCATGTGCCACACACACACACACACACCCTGATGGGGACCATGTGCCACACACACACACACAATCACCCCTGATGGGGACCATGTGCCACACACACACAATCACCCCTGATGGGGACCATGTGCCGCACAGACACACAATCACCCCTGATGGGGACCATGTGCCACACACACAATAACCCCTGATGAGGAGCATGTGCCACACACACACATCACCCCTGAAGGGGACCATGTGCCACACACAAACATCACCCCTGATGGGGACCTTGTGCCACACACACACACACACACACACACACACACAATCACCCCTGATGAGGACCATGTGCCCCACAAACACAATCACCCCTGATGGGGACCATGTGCAACACACACACAATCACCCCTGATGGGGACCATGTGCAACACACACACACAATCACCCCTGATGGGGACCATGTGCCACATACACCCCCTGATAGGGACCATGTGCCCCCCCCCCCCACACACACACACACACACACACCCTGATGGGGACCATGTGCCACACACACACCCTGATGGGGACCATGTGCCACATACACCCCCTGATGGGGACCATGTGCCACATACACACACACACCCTGAAGGGGACCATGTGCCACACAGACACACACACACACACACACCCTGATGGGGACCATCTGCCACATACACCCCCTGATGGGGACCATGTGCCACACACCCACACACACCCTGAAGGGGACCATGTGCTACACACACACAATCACCCCTGATGGGGACCATGTGCCGCACACACACACAATCACCCTGATGGGGACCATGTGCCACACACACACACACACCCACCCTGAAGGGGACCATGTGCCACACACACACACACAATCACCCCTGATGGGGACCATGTGCCACACACACACAATCACCCCTGATGGTGACCATGTGCCACACACACACAATCACCCCTGATGGGGACCATGTGCCACACACAAACATCACCCCTGATGGGGACCTTGTGCCACACACAAACATCACCCCTGATGGGGACCTTGTGCCACACACACACACACACACCCTGATGGGGACCTTGTGCCACACACACACACAATCACCCCTGATGGGGACCATGTGCCACACACAATCACCCCTGAAGGGGACCATGTGCCACATACACCCCCTGATGGGGACCATGTGCCCCCCCCCACACATACACAATCACCCCTGATGGGGACCATGTGCCACACACACACAATCACCCCTGATGGGGACCATGTGCCACACACACACACACACAATCACCCTAATGGCGACCATGTGACACACACACACACACACAATAACCCCTGATGGGGATCTTGTACCGCACACACACAATCACCCCTGATGGGGACCATGTGCCGCACAGACACACAATCACCCCTGATGGGGACCATGTGCCACACACACAATAACCCCTGATGAGGAGCATGTGCCACACACACACATCACCCCTGAAGGGGACCATGTGCCACACACAAACATCACCCCTGATGGGGACCTTGTGCCACACACACACACCCCTGATGGGGACCATGTGCCACATACACACACACACAAATCACCCCTGATGGGGACCATGTGCCACACACACACACACACACACACTCGTTTTTGGTGGTTTAGAGGGACACCTGACTGGAACATGTATTGTGGGGACTACCATTCCCTGCAGTGATATTAACAAGGCAATCATATAGGAATATTTTAGTGCAATGTGTAACCACAGTTATCACTTGAGCTAATCAATATTGCTTAAAATAAGGAACCTGACTTTTACTATCCTTGTGAGGACCGTTTCATGAACAATGACCATCTGAGGACATCTGTAAATACACACATCTCAGGGTTTTAACCACCTGGGGACTAAGATATTTTTCTGCTGTTAGGTCACTAACAATGGAGTTCTATAGGAGAAATTACATTTAAGGCTCGCCCACACAAGCGTATTTGCCCGTCTGTGCAGTGTCCGCAAATAGGGACCAAAGCTTTGGTCCCTAATTGCGGACACTGCACAGACGGGCAAATACATTCGTATGGGAGAGTCCTAACTTGTTGAAAAAAAAATCACCACACCAAGACCATGCTGTTTTTTTAAACAAACTGCCAATTACCCAAGAAATACAAAGTGAGAAAATGCTCCATCTACAATGCTTTTCATTTTGTGGTTATTATACTTTCCCTGTTCAGTGCTAGCCAATCTGTCAGCAGCATTTTTCTGCGAAAAAAAACAGGTATAAACATTTAATCTGTTTGAGAACAAAAATTGTTTGATTTGCCCATAATAACCCATCACAGCTTTGGTATCAACCTCTGATTAGTTGCTATAGGTGATTAAGACAGAGTGATAAGTACAGGCCAATGGATTTTTATAGAAAATGGTGCGTGTAACACCAGCCTTACCAATTTTACCATTGATGTTGCATTCAGGCCCTTAAAGTTCATGTATTATTTCCTTCCCGCAAAATGACCTAACTCTACATTAAAGGGGTATTCTGGGAATACAGAATTCCCAGTACCTGGCAGGACACCTGTAAGGAGAGAAGGGGGACTGGTGCTTATAGTCTCGTCACCGGCGGCCTTCCATGCCATGCAGCAGCCTCCATCACCGGCGCCGCAAAGTCCCAAAGTGTTGGGCCGGCATCTATCGTTCATGTTACCAGCGGCTACCCACGCTTCACTGGTTAGGCTCGATCTGCTTCTGAAGCCTGTGAGTGGCTGGCAATCACGTGTACAATGACGTGGTAACAGACACTTCCGGTTTTTGTAGCGCCGGTGACGGGAGCCCCTGCTCAGGACAAGAGACCGCGGATGATGGTAAGTACCAGTCCGCCTCCTATCCCTACAGGTGTCCTGCCGACTGACAAGAATTCTCTATTCCCGGAATACTCCTTTAAGTTTTTAAGAGACTAGTTTACAATTGACATATGGTAACATGATTTGGATGAATTGAGCACAAAAGCAGTACTAATATACAGCTGGGCTATTGCTACAATGGATGGGGTTGGAGCGAACTATGATCCCAGTACTGAAGTTAGACAGTAATACAGTTAGACCTACAGTGTAGGTAAATTAATAAATAAATGTGACAGACAAATATTGAATGCCAAAGTAACAAATTTATTCAACATTTTATATAAAATACATATGTAAAACAATTGAAGTTGCAGGGTTGAAACAGAGTGGAGTAAGAACAGTTCACAAGTTCTGGAAGGAGGGCGAGTACACTGAGGTCACAAAAAGCCTTTGGTAAAACAGATCAAAATCTTGGAGTTTCTTTTAGTAATACCTTTGTTGGTCCTGGGTTTCTGGGAAACCTTCTTTCCATTTAAAATTTAAGTTGAAATTAACCCAAAACTATTTATTTAGTCATGTTGACCTATGTATCATCAACTAGACACAATGTTAGCAATGGTAAAATGCTTTAGAGAAACCGAGAACAAAAATAATTTCATTCTAATACTTACCATTCAATATGTCCAAGTAAAAGCTTATGTAACTGAGCAACATAAGCTTACAGCACTATGAAAATAAGTGTGAAAAACAAAACGCAGTCAAGATTTACAGGTGTGCTATTCATATAATAGGGCCTATTGATATCCCTAGTGTACCATATCAAATAAAGGACAAGCGGCTATATTGCACACTTGCTTGTACTATACCACTTTCAGACATGCAGGTACAAGTCTTTTATCATTAAACCTAAAGGGGTTCTGGAACCAAACAGGTGTACTCGCCTATTGTTGCGCCCCAAGGTCCTGGTCCGGACAATAATGGTGTTCCCAGAGCAATTCTGGCATCCTGGCTCTCCAGCACCTCTGTTAGAAACACTCTTCTTGAGCATTTCTAGCCACTTGTGGCTGAAGGACTAAAGGCCGGAAGGTGCAGTGTATCCGAACATCATATGATGGCGTTCCAACCCATGAATGGGGCGGCACCTTCACGAAATCCCAGGCATGCACAGTGGAAGCATTGCCTGGGATGGTGGTGTAGAGCATGTGACCACTGTAAACATGAGATTTGCTCCACAGCAGTCAAATGCTCCGCACCAATGCATCCTGGAATACCTGCCAGTAAACAACTGCAAAGAGAACCGGAGAAGACCTGGAGGAGCGGTGGGAGGAGGTAAGTCGCATTTCTGCAACATGCTATGGCACACCGATTACCATATCATATTGCAGAAAAAAAGTTGTGACAACAGAACCCCTTCAACAACTCGACAGTTATTGTTAGCACATATTGATCATCATGTGTTACACACACTTTTGGGATTATAGGTTTTTTTTAAACAATTGCCACAAATGTTTTCTGTAATAACTGTTTCCAGCACCTTAATCTTTTATAATTTTACTTGCCCATCATCTCTTGCATTTGTATATTGCCATACATTTTTGTTGTTTTATTGACTAGGGATGACTTTGAAGACTGAAGGAAAAAAATGTTTTTCAAATTAATGCTGGAGAGAGAAAGATCAGATTTGGGCATCTCAATCCTGATTATAAGTGAAATCAGGTCAATCTGGTTTGACCCGAACATCAGTGGGGTCGCTTGTTTTTATTGATCACAAACATTTCATTATCATGGCGGCAGTTGTCCTGCTGCTGGGTAGGGCCAGCTGTTCAATAAAGGGACATTGATTGGCCTTATCATATCAATAACTCACTTGCAATGCTTGACTGTGTATTTGCTATTTATATTGGTTCATTTTTGTAGTTATTTTTATGTTGCCCAGGTACATGGACTTTTATTTGGATATATTAAAGGAGCTCTGTCAGCTATTATGAATCCCATAAAGTAACATATAGGGCTTAAAGGGGTACTGTCATTTGACAAGTAAGATAGAGAGCTGGGGCCATGCCGTACTGGTTGCAATACGTACGGCCCCGTTCTCCGCCCGCCTGCTATGTGTCGGGTTGTAATACCCAGGCGCATGCTCTCTGCCCAACACAGCAATGCAGTACCTCTTGAAAGTAGGGGGACCAAGGAGTCTGGGGTTTTATACTCATATGGTCACCCATTCTTGCACTGTTCTAAAACAAAAATAATTGACTAAAAAGGAAGGAAAGAGTGGTGCCACTTGGGGATGACCAAAGCAGTAAAAAATATATACACACAATAACCTCCTGGAAGGACTTGGCCAAATTAAATGGCTACCTCACACTTGGTGGTGGGACCGCATGGTGTATACCGGAAAACTGATACGTGTTTCCGTAGAGTTTACAACAAGAGAACCAATAAAGTCACCCACGATCAAGTCGATGGAACCATTACTTCTGTAGGTCTAAATTTACTATAGGGGTATAAAATGACAGTTGTTAGACGGATATAAAATGAAAAGTTTTTATTAACAATAAATACTAGACCATGGTAATGTGGCAACGTTTCGGGCTACAAGCCCTTTGTCAAGCCGTAACATAAAATGCGCAGGGTCTAGAATGAGAATACATATAATCAATTAAAATATTAATAAACACATAAGAAGATATAAAAAAGTTTACATGTCGTACGTAATATAAATAAAACCGGGTTATCCTGATTCTGAATCATAAACACACAATTATGTATATACACATATACACACACGTACATATGTCATATCTCCACTAAATAATAGTACATCAAAAATCATTGTTTGTTGAATTAGTCATAGAAAATCCATTGATACACAGATATGCATAGGCTATTACCTTAAGCAGTGTATAATACCATAATATGTCCAGTTACATTATTCTATATAGGGGAGAGAGTTAAGAAACAGGTCCCAGCGACTCCTGTACAATAATGAGTTTTCAAAGATAGTGAGGAATAGCTTACCTAGAGTGCTTTGGTTATGTGACCAACGGCCCCATAGTGTAAAGTGTAGAGCTTCAGAGCAGTTGATAGGCAACACCTAAAAGTTAGCCAGAGTATTACAGGGCGTTGTAAGGCTACGGTACTCACGTGTATAGAAGCATTAGACCCACAGGAGACCCTTGGTGAAGAGTGATCTTACCTATCTGAGGGGTGATGCGGAGTCACAGCAGCGTGTGCGTGTGGGCAGCAAAGGAGCCCGTGCCTCTTAGGTGCAGCAGGCTCCGGCATCCACGTGGGGTGTACCGTAGCCTTACAACGGTCTGTAATACTCTGGCTAACTTTTAGGTGTTGCCTATCAACTGCTCTGAAGCTCTACACTTTACACTATGGGGCCGTTGGTCACATAACCAAAGCACTCTAGGTAAGCTATTCCTCACTATCTTTGAAAACTCATTGTACAGGAGTCGCTGGGACCTGTTTCTTAACTCTCTCCCCTATATAGAATAATGTAACTGGACATATTATGGTATTATACACTGCTTAAGGTAATAGCCTATGCATATCTGTGTATCAATGGATTTTCTATGACTAATTCAACAAACAAATGATTTATGATGTACTATTATTTAGTGGAGATACGACATATGTACATGTGTGTATATGTGTATATACATAATTGTGTGTTTATGATTCAGAATCAGGATACCCCGGTTTTATTTATAGTATGTACGACATGTAAACTTTTTTAGATCTTCTTTTGTGTTTATTAATATTTTAATTGATTATATGTATTTTATCATTCTAGACCCTGCGCATTTTATGTTACGGCTTGACAAAGGGCTTGTAGCCCGAAACGTTGCCACATTACCATGGTCTAGTATTTATTGTTAATAAAAACTTTTCATTTTATATCCGTCTAACAACTGTCATTTTATACCCCTATAGTAAATTCTTGCACTGTATCGTTCCAAAGTCTGAGCATAAACAGAAAAGTGACTTTTCACTCTGCTTTCCCATAGAGAATAGAATGAAAAGAGTCACTCTTCTTGTGCATCTACTGACTGTGGACTAGCACAGTATGGGAATGGGGGCAAGTATAAAAAATACATCCCCGGATTTCCTGTTCCACCTACTATAAGCCCCATGAGTTTGAGGCTCAGAGTAGGGGATAGAACTGTTAGGTTTTAGGTAGAATTAAATTTCTTTTGTTCTTTTCTAGTATGCTAACCTATAATTTAACCAAACTTAAAACCCGGTGCCTGGCTCAAAATGTTGTGTTTATTCTATCGGATTGCGTTTTAGAGCTGTTATGCGGTTCTTTATGTAAAACTTAACAGCAAGCCAGTTTCTGTCTTTCAGTGCAGATGGTTCTGCAGCGATACATGCCACACAGTCATTTTTTCCAGGCACTTTACATTTATGAATAAATTTAATCATATGTTTCTCAATAGCCTTCACTTCCTCCCTGTTCCAAGGTATCTTCTTTACAGGTTTTCGGCCTGAAAAATAAAAAAAATATATATATTTTAAAATACCGGTTTTCATATCAATATATGAGAATTGCATGATATAGTATTCCAATACAACAATATAAAATTTAAAAGAACACATGCCTTCTGATTTCTTTAGTTTATGGTCCTGCCCAAGCTCTGACTCACTTTGGTGCTGAATTTGTTCCAAAGAAGAAAAAGATTATATATATAAAATAAATACTGTATATACTCGTGTATAAGCCAACCCCCCTGACTTTTAACATAAAAAAGTGGGAAAAAACTTTGACCCTCATAAGCCGAGGGTGGGAAATGCAGCAGCCTGTGCCCCTCTGTAGCCCCCCCACTGCTCTTCTGTAACCAGTATGTAAGTCCCCTGTACCCTCCTGTAGCCAGCCTGTAGGTACCCTGTGCTCTCCTATGCTGGGTTGGCCAAGAACAAGTCGGCACCGGCAGGGTTAGCCGGGAAATGTAGCAGCCTGTGCCCCTCTGCGCCCTCCTATAGCCAGCCTGTAGGTCACCTCCTGTATGCCCTCCTGTAGATACCCTAAGCCCTCCTACAGTCCTCCTGTGCTGGGTCGGCTGAGAACAAGCCAGCACCAGCAGGGTCGGCCAGGAAATGCAACAGCCTGTCTGTTTTCTGCGCCTACATAGTAAGACAGGACACAAACCTGTAAATAAAGTAAATAAATCATGGCAAATTTACTTTAACCGCGGCCAGTCCTGCATATACAATAGAACACGGACGGCTGAATAGAAGCGGCCGCGTTCCATTAAAATCATGGCCACGTTCTATTTATATTCGCCGCTGCAAATACAATAGGGCGCGTCTAGCTCAATAGAACCGGCCATGTTCTATTTACATTCGCTGTGCAGCGAACAATAGCAGCTGTACAGCAAATGTAAATGCCTTGTGTGGCATGGCGCACCAGCGCTTCTCACTGGTGCGCCATGCCACACAAGATTTCTTTTTCTCAATCTGTAAGTTATTGTGTATATTCCACCTGACAGGTTTCCTTTTAAATGAGTTTTTGAGTTTTGCATGTTAATGCAATATCGTCAGGATAGGCTTGAATCTGATCAGAGGGTGTAGAGCCACCATAGCAAGATCTACATTGTGAAAGGAGTCCGAAGCAGATAGCTCAATTTACTATGCAGTGGCCATGCCAGACTGCAGCAGCTCAGCTCCCATACTAGTGACTCTGAACTGAGCTAAATTAACCTGGCAGATCCATTACACAGTGAACAAAGCCATCTGCTTCTGGTTCTGTCAGGGAGACATCGATGAATAGCAGATTAGTGGGAGTGTCAGATGTCTGCACCCCACCAATCAGCATTTTCAACACTAAAGACAAATCGTGTGATTGGTGCATGACCTGAAATGTGTGTGAGTATGTCCCCACGAGCACCGTGACCTGAAAGGAAGAGGCAGGGTGCTTTGAATGTTGGTTATGAAGTCTGGATGTGGTGAATGTCCCCATTTGGTGCATTACCTGAAATGTGTGTGAGTATGTCCCCACGAGCACCATGACCTGAAAGGAAGAGGCAGGGTGCTTTGAATGTTGGTTATGAAGTCTGGATGTGGTGAATGTCCCCACTTGGTGCATGACCTGAAATATGTGTGAATATGTCCCCACGAGCACCGTGACCTGAAAGGAAGAGGCAGGGTGCTTTGAATGTTGGTTATGAAGTCTGGATGTGGTGAATGTTCCCACTTGGTGCATGACCTGAAATGTGTGTAAGTATGTCCCCACGAGCACCGTGACCTGAAAGGAAGAGGCAGGGTGCTTTGAATGTTGGAAATGAAGTCTGGATGTGGTGAATGTCCCCACTTGGTGCATGACCTGAAATATGTGTGAATATGTCCCCACGAGCACCGTGACCTGAAAGGAAGAGGCAGGGTGCTTTGAATGTTGGTTATGAAGTCTGGATGTGGTGAATGTCCCCACTTGGTGCATGACCTGAAATGTGTGTAAGTATGTCCCCACGAGCACCGTGACCTGAAAGGAAGAGGCAGGGTGCTTTGAATGTTGGAAATGAAGTCTGGATGTGGTGAATGTCCCCACTTGGTGCATGACCTTGTTGTGGAAATATCTATGAATTCACTAGATAGATAAGTTCTATAGTTCTAAGGTATTGTTCAATGTGTAGTCAAGTCTCTTATTAGATGTCTAGAAGACTGTGACCTTTAACTCTGCTTTCTCTAAACACAAAGTGTTCAGCACATTCTGTAATGTCCTAAGTAGTCTATCTATATTGCCTATGTGGCTATCGTTGGACATTAAGACCCAGGATAAGTTGAAGTATAAACACTTAGTATACTTATTAGGCCTTGTAAAAGAGAGCAAGTTGTGATGTATTATTCATATTAAGACACTAGAATAAGGTCAATCATGATAATTAGGACTTAAATGATTATGGGCAAAAATCGCAGGACATGTTACAGAAAAAAAAGAGAAAGAGGCGATCATGAAAGCCCAAAAGACCAATAGACAAGAATTACAGTACAATGTACTTTTTATTAATATTTTATTTTTCTTATAAATATAACAAGTGTGAGTGTGGGCAAAACATACGCCAATGTATACATACAGCGGAAAATATCATAGTTCAATCAATGCAATTAATTACATAAGGCTGCACATTCCTGCAACTTATATGCAATATTCAAAGAGAGGACTCTAGTATCTGTACATACAAGGCACTCCAATTGATATCATGTATATATACCATTCCAATAGCACAATCCTTATAATATATATGTTTATACCAAGGATAGATAGATCACCATATACTTCATATTGGAGAACCTAAAAGCATGTAAAAGTACGGAGTCCCCATCTCATTCATGGTTACAGCTCAAGGTTCCTAAAGTAGTCATTATACGGGACGCCACTAGGTGTCACTATAACCATGTGGGTATATATAACTCGTATCTGGTTAATAGTAGCTCCCTATCTATCACTAAACGTATTAGTATCAATAGATGCAATCAGTCAATATGAACCAGAGCTAACCGTTAGATAAAGCACAGGAAAACAATCCATTTACTTGCAATAAGTGGATTCCCGCTATGGTGATAAAGCTCCCCATTCATGGTTACAACTCAACATAGGGAAATCATTATATGGGACGCCACTAGGTGTCACTATAACTATGTGAGTGTATATAACACTTACCTAGTTAATGGTGGCTTCCTATCTAACACTAACGTGTTCATATCAACAACTACGATCAGTCAATATGGACCGGAGCTAACCGCTAGATAACACACAGGAGAGCAGCCATAAAAACAATCCATTTACTTACAATGAGTGAATTCCCGCTGATGGTGATAAGGCTCCCGACACGTGTTTCAGTTCACTACCTTCGTCAGGGGGCGTATCTAATCAACCAAGAGGAGGCTTTTTATATCTCCTGCCTCCAATTACCAACAGATACTTCCGTGACGCACCCGTCGTCATGGCTACTTGCCGACGCCAGTCAGGCCGCCGCGTCACCAGCCATCCAGCCCAGGACACCACATGGCCCCTGAACAGAAGACCAGTAAAGACGCAGCGGCCGGACCAGTGCCGGCAGCCAATGACGGCCGTGCGTACATGTATCGGGTAATGGTATACAAAGTGCAAAAATCGTGAAATGCATAGCTAAATATAAATGTGGACATATTACCACCATGGGGGGAATATATGGATATAGACGGCGATCGGAGAGAACATCATTTTCGCAAAGCAAACACATGTGTGCATATATACACACACATGCATGCCACTCATAATAAACGGCATGAACAAGAAAGAACAAGTATAAATATAGCAAAAAATACAAAACAGCCAATAGTGAATTGAGAAATCACAGTTAGGATATAACATCTCATACTTCTGTCTCTCATCACTACGGCTGCCACAAAAATTACTGCTTAGCATCGCTCTTTCATCCAGATAGCCAGATAATGCAGCCGTCTTCGCAATCATATGTGTGAGTATAAACACAGGTCCTGTAGATCAATATAAATACTACGTCCATCGGGTCACCACACACATGTGTAACATGTTCACATAACTAAAATAAATAAGGAAAAAAAGGGGATTGATTAGACAAAAGTTAACCAACACCATCTAAAAACCAGAGGCGTGTAAAATACAATTTAAATGTATTCAATAGGAGTCAAAAAGAGGCATATATTGGACGACATAGAACTCTCGGTATCTATAGGAAGGGCGCAAAACTGATATTATCGTTGAGGCCAGATGGACACACAGTACCCAATGTGTATATCCACCTGGCCTCAAGTTGGGCCAATCTTCTACTAACCTCCCCACCACGGATCCCCAAATCTAGTTGATCAATACCTTTAACCCTAAGCAAACCACCATTACAAGAATGGAATTTAAAGAAATGTTTAGGAAGGGTCTTGAGGCTCTCAACATCAGTTGTATTTCGTGCGGCCTCAATCCCCAATACATGCTCGCGAGTACGTACCTTCAGCTGACGCGTGGTAAGTCCAATATAGATCTTAGGACATGGACATGTTGCGTAATACACAACTGCTTTTGAATTACATGTAATACGTTTACGTATATGATAGATTTTGCGGTTGTCAGCGTCAGTGAAGGTACTCTCGCGGCATATATTGGGGCATGCCACGCATTCCCCACAGGGGAAGCAACCTACTTTAATAATGGGATTAATTTTACCCAAAAAAGTTGAATCCTTCCTATCACTTGTGTAGTGGCTGCGGATAAGATGGTCGCGAAGATTTTTACTGCGACGCATAGTAATTGATAATTGCTCGGGGATGATTTTATTAAGGGTGGGGTCGGCTTGGAGTATCGGCCATGCCCTATTGAGACATGCCCGAATAGATGGAATTTGGGCACAAAAGTTGGTAATAAATCGAATTTTATTACTAGATTCTGGTATCTTTTGGGAATACAGAAGGGAGTCCCTAGACGTATATTTGGCCCGATGGTAGGCCTTTTTTACCATCCTCCCACTATATCCCCTCTCCCTGAACCTCCCCTTAAGGTCCAAGGCCTGTCGTTCAAAATCGGCGTCGGTCGAGCAGATCCTCCGTAACCGAAGGAACTGCCCAACCGGCACCGACCTGATCATAAATGTTGGATGTGATGAGGATGCATGGAGAAGCATGTTAGTAGATGTAGGCTTACGATACAAGTCAGACTGCAGAACACCCTCTGCGTCCTTTCTCACCACAATATCCAGGAACTCAATTTGTTCTGCGGACCATTTGGATGAAATTTTGATGTTGCGCGTGTTCGAGTTCACTTACATGCTTTTAGGTTCTCCAATATGAAGTATATGGTGATCTATCTATCCTTGGTATAAACATATATATTATAAGGATTGTGCTATTGGAATGGTATATATACATGATATCAATTGGAGTGCCTTGTATGTACAGATACTAGAGTCCTCTCTTTGAATATTGCATATAAGTTGCAGGAATGTGCAGCCTTATGTAATTAATTGCATTGATTGAACTATGATATTTTCCGCTGTATGTATACATTGGCGTATGTTTTGCCCACACTCACACTTGTTATATTTATAAGAAAAATAAAATATTAATAAAAAGTACATTGTACTGTAATTTTTGTCTATTGGTCTTTTGGGCTTTCATGATCGCCTCTTTCTCTTTTTTTTCTTATTAGGCCTTGTGCGCACTGGGAAATGGAATTTTCTTGAGAAAATTCTGCATGCTCTCAAAGATTACTGCACCCGCGGTTAAAAACCGCGGGAAACCGCACCCGAAAACCGCATGCGGTTCGCCGCGGTTTTACCGCGGTATTATTCGCGGTATTGCCGCGGTTGTGCCGCGTGCGGGTTGGGATGTGCTTTATTGCATTCAATGCAATAAAGCACATTGAAAAAAAAAAAAATTCATTTAATTCTGAGATAGTAGATAGACAGAAGAATAGATAGATAGATAGATAGATAGATAGATAGATAGATAGAGGACAGATCGCTGCATTTCCCACGGTCGGCAGTGAGTTCACATTACCGGCCGTGGGAAATGACCGGTAATTACCTCTGCTGTCTGCTGCTTTCATTCAGCCTGTGTCTGTGACAGTCGCGGCTGGATGTAAGCAGCACAGGACCTGTGGATTACGCCGGAGCGGTGGATTACGCCGGAGCTTTGGTGCGGGAGGGGTTAATAAAATGGTGAACGAGGCTTGTTTGTTTTATTTAAAATAAAGGATTTTTCGGTGTCTGTTTTTTTCACTTTACTTACGGGTTGATCATGTCAGCTGTCACATAGACGCTGCCATGATCAAGCCTGGAGTTAATGGCGGTGATCCACCACCATTAACCCCTTGTATTACCTTGCTGCCACTGCTACACGGCGGCAAGAAGAGCCGGGGACACGCCGGTGCTGCCGCATAATGCATGCGACAGTGCCGGGGCAGCTGCGGCTGATATTCACGGCTGCGGGAGGGGGTGTGAGGCGGGGGACATTAACCCTGCCCCTCTCCCTCCCCAGCCTGAGAATACCGGGCCGCCGCTGTGTGCTTACCTCGGCTGGAAGGTGAATATGCAGCGGAGCCCACGTTCTTTGTTTTCTATATTTCCGTTTTCTTTCTATGTGTGTTTTATGTGTCTGTGTCTATGTGTTCTATGTCTGTGATGTCTGTGTGTGTGTGTGTGATGTGTGTGTGTGTGCGTTTACTCTCTGCTTTGCTTCCTCTTCCTGTAATGACATCACTTCATTGCAAAAACGCAGACAAGCGATGTACATTACCGGAGGTAAACCGCGAAATACCGCAGAGAATAACGCAGGAAAACGCAGTGAACCGCACAGAATTTGCTGCCTGCGTTATTCCCTGCGGGATTTCATGATTAACATTGGAGTCAATGGAGTGAAATCCCGCAGCGATGTGCGGAAAAGAAGTGACATGCACTTGTTTTTGCTGCGGGATTCCCGCAGCAAAACATGCAGCTGTCAAATTCCGCCCAGTGAGTACAGGATTTTTTTTCTCCATAGGATTTGCTGGTGATTCACTGCAGAGATGTTATGAACATTTTCTGCAGCGAAACATGCAGCAAATCCGCGGAAAATCCGCGGCAAAATCCGGTAAGTGCGCACAGGGCCTTAACCAGTTTTCTGTGTAACCATATCATTTTCTTAGTAATTTCTTTGTCCAATACTGCCTCCAAAGGTAGGATGCTGCATTGGTACTGTGTACTCATAACTAAACGGAAATTCGTTGAAATGGAGCCCACATGACGAATATAACCCATGTTTATATATACTAACCAATTATCTTCTGTAAATTAGATGTTTTGTTACCTCACCATATGATATAATTGGAGGTATTTAACCTCGTCCATTGTAATTATACAATACAATTTTTTCCAAAACTCTACGACATTGTGTGGCGTAGATTTATTGGGCTCGCAAGCAAAGGGTAATGATAATTGCGGACACGAGTTAGGGTACCGTCACACTTTAGCGACGCAGCAGCGATCCCACCAGCGATCTGACCTGGTCAGGATCGCTGCTGCGTCGCTACATGGTCGCTGGTGAGCTGTCAAACAGGCAGATCTCACCAGTGACCAGTGACCAGCCCCCATCCAGCAGCGACGTGCAAGCGACGCTGCGCTTGCACAGAGCCGGCGTCTGGAAGCTGCGGACACTGGTAACTAAGGTAAACATCAGGTTAAAGTGTGACGGTACCCTAATCCTGCTTGTGGAGCTCATTTGCATATAAATTATGAGGGGAAGGTGTCCGGATAATACTACTAGCAGGGAACAGCCTGCCTCAAGGTATCCCTGCCCTCTGGCGTACAGACCAAAGTGCCAGATGGAAGGCAAACCCAAGGATACACTCTATGGAGACACGGTGGGCGGGGACAGCCTGGGAACACTCCTACAGTGTCACTGCAGAAGGCTTTACCGGCTGTCCCTTTCCACATTGACGCACATGGAGTTTCCATGTGTTCCCACCCACCAGCACGTCAAAGTGGGTGGGAAGAACAGGGACTTTGAATTTAGTAGTCCCTGCTCACATTTGTGAGGCGCTGGTGGGTGGGAACAACAGTGTGTCATCAGGGGGTTGGAGCCTGCCCCTGACGCGTCATATGACGCAAAAAGACGCTGCACACAGCCCGACCCGGAAGCACTCCAGGCCAGGCAGTGTCAGGAAAGTGACACCACAGCGTCGCCGACCGGAGGACGGACCCATGGACTGCTGGCAGCGTCTGCAGGAGCAGGGGAGTATAATTTCTTTTTTTGCCCTGACAGAACTCCTTTAAATCTCTATAATTAAATAACCTAAGTTGGTTTCTGCTGTCTGACCACCGTGCCTACCAAACAGTGAGAGAACTCCACACTGAAAAACTGGTGACAAAATTCCCTTGTTACAGTCATCTTAACATAAGAAATGACACTGGTTGACATCTGTTAAAGGAATTTTTCACCAGTTTGATGCTAGCTAAACTGCCAACGGCCATGGAAAGGGAAAGTATACATCTCTGCTTTTAATTTAGACATTTTGCTGCCTTTGTTGTGCTGGCTGGTAAAGTCAGAGAGGCTACATCTTCACTGTAATGAGAGATTTCTGGGTATACCAATATGTTTAAAAGCCCTAAGGCTATGTGCACACGTTGCTTTTTTTTCAGCGCGGAAAAAAACGCACCCTCTGGCAGAGGGGAGAATTGTAAACAATGCTTTTTGAGAAAAACGCATCGAAAACGCATGCATTTTTCATGCGTTTTTCATGCGTTTTTTTAGGTGCGTTTTTTAAGACTTGTCAGTGTTAATAAAGTTGGTTGAACACAGACCTTTTGGAAAAAAAAACCTGTGATGTCATTTCCTTCCCCACATTCTGTTTGGATAAATGGGAGGGCTTGGAATGGAAGGAGCACCATTTGAATTTTGGAAAAGTTGAAATAAACTTCGCGCACCATGTCACATTAGCAGGGCCACTTGGTACCTATATGTCAGAAAACCCCCACAAGTGACCCCATTTTGGAATCTGCACCCCTCAAGGATTTTATTCAGGAGTATATTAAGCATTTTGAATCCACAGCTACTTCACCCAAAATGTTGCTGTAGCAACAATATTCTCACTTTTAGGCCCGTTTCACACTTCAGTGAAAAACACTGACGTTTTTCACTGGCGTGTAAAACATGCACATGTCCCTCCGTGTGCCGTGAATCACGGCACATGTGGGTTGTCTAAGTGCAATCCGGGCTCCGTTCTCCGTGGCCCGTGATTGCACTTAGTAATCAACTCACCTGCGCCCGCTCCCGCTCTCCATGGTGCTGATCGCTCCCGCGGTGCAGCATCCGGCCGGCGCTGACCCCCGCAGCAGCTGCTTCCGGGTCGGCTGTGTTGCGCATCATGAATATGCGCGACAGTAATGAGCCGGCTCAGAAGCAGAAAGCTGCACGGGCTGCAGAGGACATCGCTGGACGCCGGGTGAGTAAAAATGATTTTAATTTTAAAAGCACGTTTTTTCTGGCACGTGTTTCACGGACCACACCACTGCGTGGTCCGTGGAACATCAGTGATGCCAGAAAAAAATGGACATGTCTCCGTGCGGCAATCACGCACACGTGGGTACGCCGCACGGAGACACGTGCAGTGAAAAATCACTGACGTGTGAGCAGACCCATTCATTATAATGGGTCTGCGTATGTCAGTGATTCTGGTACGTTTAAAAAAAAAGCACAAACGTACCAGAATCACTGACGTGTGAAAGAGGCCTAAGGCTATGTGGCCATGATCCAGCGACACGGCGTCTAGTACACAGTGTCAGCCTTCCTGCAGAGATGTGAGTGTTGTCCACGGGAGAACGCAGCTGCCCATGCCCACGATTTGGGTTCAGGCTGCTGTGGACTTTAGCTCTATTCTACCTGCAGAGAACACACTCGTCTCCGCAGCATAAATTGACATGCTGATGCTCGGGAAGCCACACCACCGGTCAGTTTATGCTGCGGAGAAAAGAAGCACAGTGGGCATGGGATCTCCAAAAATCCTTCCACTGTGCTTCTACTGCACAACGCAGCGTTATGGACGCAGGGAAAACACTCAGCGCCCAAACCACTGCAAAACCTGATTGTGGGCACACAGCCTAAAAAGCGTCAATGGATGAATGGATGTCAAATATATATAACGTCCCACCCCCGCCTGCATATTCTAAGCTGGCACCTTTAGTACCTTTCATGTGGCACTAAAGGGTGCCTAGCTTAGTATTTATCCTAAAAAAAAAAAAAACAATGAAAAAAATGGCGTGGGGTCCCCCCTATTTTTGATAGCCAGTCAGGGTAAAGCAGACAGCTGTAGCCTGCAAACCACAGCTGGCAGCTTCATCTTGTCTGGTGATCAATTTGGAGGGCTCCCCAGGCTTTTTTTTTTATTTATAAATAAAGAATTAAAAAAAAAATAACGTGGGGTCCCCCCAAATTAAATCACCAGCCAAGGTGTAGCTGACAGCTGGGGTCTGGTATTCTCAGGGTGGGAAGAGCCATGGTTATTGGACTCTTCCCAGCCTAAAAATAGCAGGCCACAGCCGCCCCAGAAGTGGCGCATCCATTAGATGAGCCAATCCTGGCGCTTCGCCCCAACTCATCCCGCGCCCTGGTGCGTTGGCAAACGGGGTAATAAGGGGTTGATACCAGATGTGTAATGTCACCTGGCATCAAGCCCAGCAATTAGTGATGTCACGGCGTCTATCAGATACTAGACATAATTAATTGACAGTTAACAAAAGCAAAAAAAATGACAAAAAATTTTTATTAGAAAAAACACTCCCCAAATCATTCCCTTGTTCTCCAATTTAATAAAAAAATTTGAAAAAAATGGGTCCGCAGAAATCCATTTGGATGTCCCACGTCGGCTCTGGACCTTCTAGAATATGGGGGCACGTTCAGGGAACGTATCCCCCATTTTCTAGGAGGGCAGACCCTCCATTTGAGAGTGGGTGCCAAAAACCTGCACCCACTCTCCCCGGGTCACAGCTGCAGAGTGCGAGCAGCCAGCACAGCAATCTGAACACAGTGCTGGCTGTCAGCTGCTCTGCTCATGTGACCGCACTGACCGGCGTCTGCTGTGAAGGAGGAGGGGGCCGCGGGGGATCAGCGCTGCGACCGGACAGGTAAGGGGGAATACCGGGGGGAATAGGGGGTGACCTGGCAGGGCCTGGGGGGCATTTTTCTGTCGCATGTCTCAAGGCACATGCGACAGAAATCATAGGAGCAGGGCGGCCGGTGCGCTACTGTGCGCGCGGCCATGTTGGATTTTCGGGAGGGGGGGGGGTCGGGGGTCGGGGCGGGCACTTTGGCGACACCGGGGGCTTTCCAGGACTTTGCCAGGAAGTGAGGTCAACAGGAAACCTCTTGACCTCACTTCCAGGTAAATGCCTGCGTTCTGTGTGCCGACAAAGCCCGTGGATTGCAACAAAAAAGCAGCTCACTGCGGTGTAGCTGCGTTCTGACCCCACATCATTGATTCAATGGGGGAGAGAACGCAGCCACAACGCATAAAAGAAGTGACATGCTGCTTTTCTTTCCGCACCGATTTTTGGCATCCAAAACGCTGCGTTTAGAAACGCAGCGTGTGCACTGATTTTTCGGCTTTCTCATACACTTTGCTGGGAAAGCTGAACGCATGCAATTTGCCACTGAAATGCTGCGGTTCTAAACGCAGCGCTTCTGCGGTAAAAAACGCAACGTGTGCACACAGCCTTAATCTACCTGCTATAGCTATTAAAAGCAAACTAACCCCTATTCATATTGCCCTCTTAGGCTATGTGTCCACGGTAGAATGTACCTGCGGATTTTTCTGCCTGAAAATCCGCGACTTTCGCGGCAAATCCGCACCCGCGGATTTGCCGCAGATTTTTTTTTTTTTTTTCCCCATTCAAAACCAAAAATCCGCACCAAATCTGCACCAAACAATTGACATGCTGCAGATTTTTCCGGATCAAAATCCGCGGCAAATCCGCAGCGGAAAAATCCGCAGCATGGACACAGCATTTCCAAAATGCCATTGAAATGGCTTGGAAGTGCCGCTGCTGCAGATTTTCGGGAAATCCGCGGCAAAATCCGCAGCGTGGGCACATAGCCTTAAGGGCTAAAATACATCTGAAAATATTTCAGATTTCGGATCCGAAATTCGGACCCCATTGAAATGCATTGATTTCAATGGGGTAAAACACGTCCGAATTTTTTTCGGCCGATCCAAAAAAAAAATTTGGATGCATGTCCGAATTTTCATTTTCAGACTGAATTTCAGCCCAATGTCATTCTAATGCATGACAATATTAAGGCAATTTAGTTAAAACTTGTTTTAACTCACCTTTAAGGGGATTGATGTATTTCATGGTCAATCCAGGTTTGTCAGTGATGGCACTGACATAATGTATGGCGTCTTTTTCGGGCGTTATCCTTCACCTTTTCATTGTGAAAATCCAGTTGCCTATATCAAAGCAAATTCTACTACTTGTAAAGTATGCAGAAAATGAAATGTAGAACATATAACATCAACTGCTTAGGAACGCATCATAAGTTAGTACTTAAAGGGATATTGTCATGTTCTAGTCATAATGCAAGCCGGACATTTTTCATGTTACCCTGTAATCGCCGGCCGGTTCTAATGCTCACAAGATATAGGCTCAGCTGCTCAGGCTCCCCTCTTCCTTCTGTCTGGGGGCCCTGAGTTATGTCCCAGACACACATGTGCAGAAGGGGAATATCCCTGCTGAGATGCCAGTGCTAGAGCACGCGTTTGCTGTGCAGTAGGGAATATCCCTGCTGAGATGCCAGTGCTAGAGCACTCGTTTGCTGTGGAGTTGAACCCTATGTGAGCAGTTCTTACCTTCAATGAGCAGAAGTCTCTTTTTTCAGATTTCAATATCTCTGTGGGTATCTGGCAGAAATATGGAATACTCTTTACTGCTAGGACCCTGCACACCACTCCCACTAAGTCACATGACCAAGACTGTGTCTGTGTCCCTACAACACACTTGAGACAAATGTGTGTGTGAGCCTGCATTGTGGGGTATATAGAATATATTATAGAGCTGGGAAGGATCGTTCTAAGCAGTGAGCTGTTCCAGTATTAGTAGGAAAATACCCAGTAGAAGCATCAAACACAGCACCAATACCTCCCATCAGTATCCCACCACAGTGCCATGTAACCCATGCCCTGCACTCCCATCTACACCAATACTATACAGGCACAAGCTAGTATATCTGACTAACAGCCCCAAAATATGAAGAACGGCCTATAGTTGAGTGTGGATATAAAATCTATGTGAGCAGAGCTAGAATAGAAATCACTGATCGCATTGAAGTCATTCTGACCATAAATCACCATGATATCAAGGTGAGGAGTTGTGTGTTACTGCTGGGAGGAAAGGGTTAACAGTGGAATATTAAGCTGCATTTCTGTGTGCTGTGTTACTAGACAATGTAACAATTCAGTATGAGCTGCTCTTGGTGCCGGGGGAGGGAGATGCTCTCCTGAGCAAGATAGATGGGGAATGAACATGATTTCTATATAGTGTAAGGGATATATATTCCACATACTCCGCTTTCGAGCGGCCGCAATTGCGTCCCACTTTTGCAAGAACAGACCGCAAATGCGGCCACAAAAACAGCGGCAGTGTGAATGAAGTGCAAATAGTAAATTTGACAAGTCATTTAAGGGTACGTTCAGACGTGGTGGATTTTTCACAAGGTTTTGCACGGAAATGCCACTGCGGCCACGCCCTCCATTATACCCTGTGTGAACTGCAAAAAGCAGTTCACACAGGGCGGAAAATTGCCGCCATGGAAAGCAGGCCGCAGTGCGGCAATTTTCAACCGCATCTTGTCAATTTGCCGCTCGGATTTCTTGCGGAATACAAACGGAAATTGCTTATAGGTTAGAATTGAACCGCTGTCAGACCGCTCTTGCAACATCTTAGCAGTGTATTTTTTGGCGCTTTTGCCGCACATAAGAGCGCCAAAAAAGCACCTCAAAACCTGCAGAAAAGATGGAATTAATTTTGCCAATTGCAATAACAAGCATGAAGTCTGTGACAGAATTACCTAACAGATGAGAATTATGGCTCGTCCACACATGCCGGATTTGTGGCGGCTGATCCGTGGCCGCCAGCAAAACCAGTACTGATGTCATTGGTCGGATTATTTTCATCCGGAAATTGATCTGGACTGCCGTTATTCTCAACCGCATCATGTCAATTTGACGGACAGGATCCGTCCGATAATTTGACATGCTAGAATGGCAGAAACCGTGGCTAAATATCAGCCGCGGCTTCTTGCGGGAATTAGCGGTGGTAAGGAACTACCGCCGCTATTCCACCCTATTACTGCCATATATACGCCGACCAATTGGTATATATACTCTGGAATACCGCCGCATTTAGCGGCCAAAGTCCATACAGATTCCAGACGCCATACACCCGCAGCGTGTGGACGTACCCTTAGACTTAACTCAGATTTAGGGTCTTCTTAAGAGGTCCCCTTATCCTTTATATATTACACATATATCATGTTTATTCACCAACTATTTAATCGCTTAGGAAAGTTACTGGAAAGCTGGGTATGTGGGATATATCTATTACACTGTATACTGTACATATATTATGCTCATTCCCCATGTCTCTTGCTCAGTACAGTTACTGGAAAGCTGGGTATGTGGGATATATCCATTACACTGTATACTGTACATATATTATGCTCATTCCCCATGTCTCTTGCTCAGTACAGTTACTGGAAAGCTGGGTATGTGGGATATATCCATTACACTGTACTGTACATATATTATGCTCATTCCCCATGTATCTTGCTCAGTACAGTTACTGGAAAGCTGGGTATTTAGGATATATCCATTACAGTGTATACTGTACATATATTATGCTCATTCCCCATGTCTCTTGCTCAGTACAGTTACTGGAAAGCTGGGTATGTGGGATATATCCATTACAGTGTATACTGTACATATATTATGCTCATTCCCCATGTCTCTTGCTCAGGAAAGTTACTGGAAAGCTGGGTATTTAGGATATATCCATTACACTGTATACTGTACATATATTATGCTCATTCCCCATGTCTCTTGCTCAGTACAGTTACTGGAAAGCTGGGTATTTAGGATATATCCATTACAGTGTATACTGTACATATATTATGCTCATTCCCCATGTCTCTTGCTCAGGAAAGTTACTGGAAAGCTGGGTATTTAGGATATATCCATTACACTGTATACTGTACATATATTATGCTCATTCCCAATGTCTCTTGCTCAGTACAGTTACTGGAAAGCTGGGTATGTGGGATACTGTATATCCATTACACTGTATACTGTACATATATTATGCTCATTCCCCATGTCTCTTGCTCAGGAAAGTTACTGGAAAGCTGGGTATGTGGGATATATCCATTACACTGTATACTGTACATATATTATGCTCATTCCCCATGTCTCTTGCTCAGTACAGTTACTGGAAAGCTGGGTATGTGGGATACTGTATATCCATTACACTGTATACAGTACATATATTATGCTCATTCCCCATGTCTCTTGCTCAGGAAAGTTACTGGAAAGCTGGGTATTTAGGATATATCTATTACACTGTATACTGTACATATATCATGTTCATTCCCCATGTCTCTTGCTCAGTACAGTTACTGGAAAGCTGGGTATGTGAGATATATCCATTACACTGTATACTGTACATATATCGTGTTCATTCCCCATGTCTCTTGCTCAGTACAGTTACTGGAAAGCTGGGTATTTAGGATATATCAATTACACTGTATACTGTACATATATCATGTTCATTCCCCATGTCTCTTGCCCAGTACAGTTACGGAAAGCTGGGTATGTGAGATACTGTATATCCATTACACTGTATACTGTACATATATTATGCTCATTCCCCATGTCTCTTGCTCAGTACAGTTACTGGAAAGCTGGGTATTTAGGATATATCTATTACACTGTATACTGTACATATATCATGTTCATTCCCCATGTCTCTTGCTCAGTACAGTTACTGGAAAGCTGGGTATGTGGGACATATCCATTACACTGTATACTGTATATATATCATGTTCATTCCCCATGTCTCTTGCCCAGTACAGTTACCGGAAAGCTGGGTATGTGGGATACTGTATATCCATTACACTGTATACTGTACATATATTATGCTCATTCCCCATGTCTCTTGCTCAGTACAGTTACTGGAAAGCTGGGTATTTAGGATATATCTAATACACTGTATACTGTACATATATCATGTTCATTCCCCATGTCTCTTGCTCAGTACAGTTACTGGAAAGCTGGGTATGTGGGATATATCCATTACACTGTATACTGTACATATATTATGCTCATTCCCCATGTCTCTTGCTCAGTACAGTTACTGGAAAGCTGGGTATGTGGGATATATCCATTACACTGTACTGTACATATATTATGCTCATTCCCCATGTATCTTGCTCAGTACAGTTACTGGAAAGCTGGGTATTTAGGATATATCCATTACAGTGTATACTGTACATATATTATGCTCATTCCCCATGTCTCTTGCTCAGTACAGTTACTGGAAAGCTGGGTATGTGGGATACTGTATATCCATTACACTGTATACAGTACATATATTATGCTCATTCCCCATGTCTCTTGCTCAGGAAAGTTACTGGAAAGCTGGGTATTTAGGATATATCTATTACACTGTATACTGTACATATATCATGTTCATTCCCCATGTCTCTTGCTCAGTACAGTTACTGGAAAGCTGGGTATGTGGGATATATCCATTACACTGTATACTGTACATATATTATGCTCATTCCCCATGTCTCTTGCTCAGTACAGTTACTGGAAAGCTGGGTATGTGGGATATATCCATTACACTGTACTGTACATATATCATGTTCATTCCCCATGTCTCTTGCTCAGTACAGTTACTGGAAAGCTGGGTATGTGGGATATATCCATTACACTGTATACTGTACATATATTATGCTCATTCCCCATGTCTCTTGCTCAGTACAGTTACTGGAAAGCTGGGTATGTGGGATATATCCATTACACTGTACTGTACATATATTATGCTCATTCCCCATGTATCTTGCTCAGTACAGTTACTGGAAAGCTGGGTATTTAGGATATATCCATTACAGTGTATACTGTACATATATTATGCTCATTCCCCATGTCTCTTGCTCAGTACAGTTACTGGAAAGCTGGGTATGTGGGATACTGTATATCCATTACACTGTATACTGTACATATATTATGCTCATTCCCCATGTCTCTTGCTCAGGAAAGTTACTGGAAAGCTGGGTATGTGGGATATATCCATTACACTGTATACTGTACATATATTATGCTCATTCCCCATGTCTCTTGCTCTGTACAGTTACTGGAAAGCTGGGTATGTGGGATACTGTATATCCATTACACTGTATACAGTACATATATTATGCTCATTCCCCATGTCTCTTGCTCAGGAAAGTTACTGGAAAGCTGGGTATTTAGGATATATCTATTACACTGTATACTGTATATATATCATGTTCATTCCCCATGTCTCTTGCTCAGTACAGTTACTGGAAAGCTGGGTATGTGGGATATATCCATTACACTGTATACTGTACATATATCATGTTCATTTCCCATGTCTCTTGCTCAGTACAGTTACTGGAAAGCTGGGTATTTAGGATATATCAATTACACTGTATACTGTACATATATCATGTTCATTCCCCATGTCTCTTGCCCAGTACAGTTACCGGAAAGCTGGGTATGTGGGATACTGTATATCCATTACACTGTATACTGTACATATATTATGCTCATTCCCCATGTCTCTTGCTCAGTACAGTTACTGGAAAGCTGGGTATTTAGGATATATCTATTACACTGTATACTGTACATATATCATGTTCATTCCCCATGTCTCTTGCTCAGTACAGTTACTGGAAAGCTGGGTATGTGGGACATATCCATTACACTGTATACTGTATATATATCATGTTCATTCCCCATGTCTCTTGCCCAGTACAGTTACCGGAAAGCTGGGTATGTGGGATACTGTATATCCATTACACTGTATACTGTACATATATTATGCTCATTCCCCATGTCTCTTGCTCAGTACAGTTACTGGAAAGCTGGGTATTTAGGATATATCTATTACACTGTATACTGTACATATATCATGTTCATTCCCCATGTCTCTTGCTCAGTACAGTTACTGGAAAGCTGGGTATGTGGGATACTGTATATCCATTACACTGTATACTGTACATATATTATGTTCATTCCCCATGTCTCTTGCTCAGTACAGTTACTGGAAAGCTGGGTATGTGGGATATATCCATTACACTGTATACTGTACATATATTATGCTCATTCCCCATGTCTCTTGCTCAGGAAAGTTACTGGAAAGCTGGGTATGTGGGATATATCCATTACACTGTATACTGTACATATATTATGCTCATTCCCCATGTCTCTTGCTCAGTACAGTTACTGGAAAGCTGGGTATGTGGGATATATCCATTACACTGTATACTGTACATATATTATGCTCATTCCCCATGTCTCTTGCTCAGTACAGTTACTGGAAAGCTGGGTATGTGGGATATATCCATTACACTGTACTGTACATATATTATGCTCATTCCCCATGTATCTTGCTCAGTACAGTTACTGGAAAGCTGGGTATTTAGGATATATCCATTACACTGTACTGTACATATATTATGCTCATTCCCCATGTCTCTTGCTCAGGAAAGTTACTGGAAAGCTGGGTATTTAGGATATATCCATTACACTGTATACTGTACATATATTATGCTCATTCCCCATGTCTCTTGCTCAGTACAGTTACTGGAAAGCTGGGTATGTGGGATACTGTATATCCATTACACTGTATACTGTACATATATTATGCTCATTCCCCATGTCTCTTGCTCAGGAAAGTTACTGGAAAGCTGGGTATGTGGGATATATCCATTACACTGTATACTGTACATATATTATGCTCATTCCCCATGTCTCTTGCTCAGTACAGTTACTGGAAAGCTGGGTATGTGGGATACTGTATATCCATTACACTGTATACAGTACATATATCATGTTCATTCCCCATGTCTCTTGCTCAGTACAGTTACTGGAAAGCTGGGTATGTGGGATATATCCATTACACTGTATAATGTACATATATCATGTTCATTCCCCATGTCTCTTGCTCAGTACAGTTACTGGAAAGCTGGGTATTTAGGATATATCAATTACACTGTATACTGTACATATATCATGTTCATTCCCCATGTCTCTTGCCCAGTACAGTTACCGGAAAGCTGGGTGAGATACTGTATATCCATTACACTGTATACTGTACATATATTATGCTCATTCCCCATGTCTCTTGCTCAGTACAGTTACTGGAAAGCTGGGTATTTAGGATATATCTATTACACTGTATACTGTACATATATCATGTTCATTCCCCATGTCTCTTGCTCAGTACAGTTACTGGAAAGCTGGGTATGTGGGACATATCCATTACACTGTATACTGTATATATATTATGTTCATTCCCCATGTCTCTTGCCCAGTACAGTTACCGGAAAGCTGGGTATGTGGGATACTGTATATCCATTACACTGTATACTGTACATATATTATGCTCATTCCCCATGTCTCTTGCTCAGTACAGTTACTGGAAAGCTGGGTATTTAGGATATATCTATTACACTGTATACTGTACATATATCATGTTCATTCCCCATGTCTCTTGCTCAGTACAGTTACTGGAAAGCTGGGTATGTGGGATATATCCATTACACTGTACTGTACATATATTATGCTCATTCCCCATGTATCTTGCTCAGTACAGTTACTGGAAAGCTGGGTATTTAGGATATATCCATTACACTGTATACTGTACATATATTATGCTCATTCCCCATGTCTCTTGCTCAGGAAAGTTACTGGAAAGCTGGGTATGTGGGATACTGTATATCCATTACACTGTATACTGTACATATATCATGTTCATTCCCCATGTCTCTTACTCAGTACAGTTACTGGAAAGCTGGGTATGTGGGATACTGTATATCCATTACACTGTATACTGTACATATATTATGCTCATTCCCCATGTCTCTTGCTCAGTACAGTTACTGGAAAGCTGGGTATGTGGGATACTGTATATCCATTACACTGTATACAGTACATATATTATGCTCATTCCCCATGTCTCTTGCTCAGGAAAGTTACTGGAAAGCTGGGTATTTAGGATATATCTATTACACTGTATACTGTATATATATCATGTTCATTCCCCATGTCTCTTGCTCAGTACAGTTACTGGAAAGCTGGGTATTTAGGATATATCAATTACACTGTATACTGTACATATATCATGTTCATTCCCCATGTCTCTTGCCCAGTACAGTTACCGGAAAGCTGGGTATGTGGGATACTGTATATCCATTACACTGTATACTGTACATATATTATGCTCATTCCCCATGTCTCTTGCTCAGTACAGTTACTGGAAAGCTGGGTATTTAGGATATATCTATTACACTGTATACTGTACATATATCATGTTCATTCCCCATGTCTCTTGCTCAGTACAGTTACTGGAAAGCTGGGTATGTGGGACATATCCATTACACTGTATACTGTATATATATCATGTTCATTCCCCATGTCTCTTGCCCAGTACAGTTACCGGAAAGCTGGGTATGTGGGATACTGTATATCCATTACACTGTATACTGTACATATATTATGCTCATTCCCCATGTCTCTTGCTCAGTACAGTTACTGGAAAGCTGGGTATTTAGGATATATCTATTACACTGTATACTGTACATATATTATGTTCATTCCCCATGTCTCTTGCTCAGTACAGTTACTGGAAAGCTGGGTATGTGGGATATATCCATTACACTGTATACTGTACATATATTATGCTCATTCCCCATGTCTCTTGCTCAGGAAAGTTACTGGAAAGCTGGGTATTTAGGATATATCTATTACACTGTATACTGTACATATATCATGTTCATTCCCCATGTCTCTTGCTCAGTACAGTTACTGGAAAGCTGGGTATGTGGGATATATCTATTACACTGTATACTGTACATATATCATGTTCATTCCCCATCTCTCTTGCTCAGTACAGTTACTGGAAAGCTGGGTATGTGGGATATATCCATTACACTGTATACTGTACATATATTATGTTCATTCCCCATGTCTCTTGCTCAGTACAGTTACTGGAAAGCTGGGTATGTGGGATATATCTATTACACTGTATACTGTATATATATCATGTTCATTCCCCATGTCTCTTGCTCAGTACAGTTACTGGAAAGCTGGGTATGTGGGATATATCTATTACACTGTATACTGTACATATATCATGTTCATTCCCCATCTCTCTTGCCTAGTACAGTTACTGGAAAGCTGGGTATGTGGGATATATCTATTACACTGTATACTGTACATATATCATGGTCATTCCCCATCTCTCTTGCGCAGTACAGATACTGGAAAGCTGGGTATGTGGGATATATCCATTACACTGTATACTGTACATATATTATGTTCATTCCCCATGTCTCTTGCTCAGTACAGTTACTGGAAAACTGGGTATGTGGGATACTGTATATCCATTACACTGTATACTGTACATATATTATGTTCATTCCCCATGTCTCTTGCTCAGTACAGTTACTGGAAAGCTGGGTATGTGGGATACTGTATATCCATTACACTGTATACTGTACATATATTATGCTCATTCCCCATGTCTCTTGCTCAATACAGTTACTGGAAAGCTGGGTATGTGGGATACTGTATATCAATTACACTGTATACTGTATATATATCATGTTCATTCCCCATGTCTCTTGCTCAGTACAGTTACTGGAAAGCTGGGTATGTGGGATACTGTATATCCATTACACTGTATACTGTACATATATTATGTTCATTCCCCATGTCTCTTGCTCAGTACAGTTACTGAAAAGCTGGGTATGTGGGATATATCCATTACACTGTATACTGTACATATATTATGTTCATTCCCCATGTCTCTTGCTCAGGAAAGTTACTGGAAAGCTGGGTATGTGGGACATATCCATTACACTGTATACTGTATATATATCATGTTCATTCCCCATGTCTCTTGCTCAGGAAAGTTACTGGAAAGCTGGGTATGTGATATATATCTATTACACTGTATACTGTACATATATCATGTTCATTCCCCATGTCTCTTGCTCAGTACAGTTCCTGGAAAGCTGGGTATGTGGGATATATCCATTACACTGTATACTGTACATATATCATGTTCATTCCCCATGTCTCTTGCTCAGTACAGTTACTGGAAAGCTGGGTATGTGGGATACTGTATATCCATTACACTGTACATATATTATGTTCATTCCCCATGTCTCTTGCTCAGTACAGTTACTGGAAAGCTGGGTATGTGGGATATATCCATTAAACTGTATACTGTACATATATTATGTTCATTCCCCATCTCTCTTGCTCAGTACAGTTACTGGAAAGCTGGGTATGTGGGATATATCCATTACACTGTATACTGTACATATATCATGTTCATTCCCCATCTCTCTTGCTCAGGAAAGTTACTGGAAAGCTGGGTATGTGGGATACTGTATATCCATTACACTGTATACTGTACATATATCATGTTCATTCCCCATGTCTCTTGCTCAGTACAGTTACTGGAAAGCTGGGTATGTGTGATATCTATCCCTCATCATCCACATTACGAGCCTTGTGTACACTTATATTTATATAATCCACATTATGCAACCCTATGTGCAGTCACCCCAAACATATAAAGAGCAACATACAGCATAAAATAGAGAGTTGTTTGCTGTGGAGTTGAACCCTATGTGAGCAGTTCTTACCTTCAATGAGCAGAAGTCTCTTTTTTCAGATTTCAATATCTCTGTGGGTATCTGGCAGAAATATGAAATACTCTTTACTGCTAAGACCCTGTACACCACTCCCACTAAGTCATATGACCAAGACTGTATCTGTGTCCCCACAACACACTTTAAACAAATTTGTGTGAGAGCCTGCAGTACCTCGGTTTGCCAGAGAAGGAATCTTGAGGCTTTTCTGAAGTGTGTATCAGCTTGCAGTACCACAAAGGCACCAGAGAGGGAGTGTACACACATTGAGCACACGCACTCATACACACTGTCTCTTATATATGTGTATAAGGAGGACACTTGAGATTTTGATGCTAGGTGTATAAAAAGGTCTTCTCCATTGGTTAGCATTGGCAGCTTCGTGGGGACCTGATTTTTGGTCCACACGAAGACAGAGGTCCCCACACTGTTGGTGTGTATTCAGGTCCATGTCCCCACAAGTATAGCAACACATACACATACCTCCCAACCGTCCCGGATACAGCGGGACAGTCCCTCTTCTGAGCCTTTGATCCCGGGTCCCGCCCGTGAGGCTGTTTATCCCGGCTCCACCCACCCACTGTAGCCCCGCCTCGCTGTTTCTCCCTTCTATTCATTACAGAGCCGACCGCGCACCTACTCCTGTGACTGCTGCTGAGGTATGAATCACCCCCTGCAGCAGAGCGACCCCCCTGCAGCAGAGCGACCCCTCCCTGCAGCAGAGCGATCCCCCCTCCCCCAGAGCCGACCCCCCCAGTCCTGGAGCCTGCGTTTGTCTGCAGCTGTTCTCTCTGATTCCCCCGTGTGCGGCTTCTCACTGCTGCAGACACGCGGGGAGTCAGGAAGCTGAGGAGACCGTGCAATCAGCACTTATCTCCTGCAGATAGCAGTGGCAATAACCTATGCAGAGTGACATCTGCAGGCTTCTATTAGCTTACCGATCAGTGGTCTCCTGCCTGTGGAGCAGAGCTGCTGGGTCCTAGCTTCCCAACAACTTCAGCTCTGCTTTATCCTGGCTCCCCTACCAGTTAAAGGGAACATGTCAGCAGAAATTTCACAATAAAAGTAATAGATTCCCCTCTGCAGCTCCTGGGCTGCTTCTAGAAAGGTTCCTGTTGTTATTGTGCCCCCTTTGAGACCTACAAAAATACTTTATGAAGTCTTACCTTTTTGTATGCAAATGTGTTTTTATGGTCACGGGGGCGGGCTGTCTGGCGTCCGTTATTCCCCCTCCTGCCGCTTTACGCAGTCCCCCATTGCTCATTTACATACACAAGAACGCCTTCCTCATGTAACTGTCCTCCCGAAGATTTGCGCATGTGAACGCTTTTTCAGGTGATTGCGCAGGCACGAGATTATGGGCGGCGCTGTGATTGTCATCAACAGCGTTAACCAAGTACCCGCCCATAATCTCGTGCCCGCACTTTTCCCTCTGACTCCACCGTTATGCGCAAGTGCTGGCCATATGAACCATGTTACCTATTACCGCTTGCACGAGATTATGGGCGGGTACTTGGATGACTTTGCTGATGACAATCACAGCGCCGCCCATAATCTCGCGCCCATGGTAATAGGTAACGTGGTTCATATGGCCAGTGCTTGCGCATAACGGTGGAGGCAGAGTGAGAAGCGCGGGCACGAGATTATGGGCAGGTACTTGGATGACGCTGCTGATGACAATCACAGCGCCGCCCATAATCTCGCGCCCATGGTAATAGGTAACGTGGTTCATATGGCCAGTGCTTGCGCATAACGGTGGAGGCAGAGTGAGAAGTGCGGGCACGAGATTATGGGCAGGTACTTGGATGACGCTGCTGATGACAATCACAGCGCCGCCCATAATCTCGCGCCTGCGCAATCACCTCAAAAGCGTTCACACTTTGCACAGTGCTCAGTCCCGCGAGAGTGGCACTGGGCATGCACAAAACTTCAGGAGGACAGTTACATGAGGAAGGCGTCCTCATGTATGGAAATGAGCAATGGGGGACGGCGTACAGCGGCAGGAGGGGGAATAACGGACGCCAGGCAGCCCGCCCCCGTGACCATAAAAACAGATTTGCATACAAAAAGGTAAGACTTCATAAAGTATTTTTTTAGGTCTCAAAGTGGGCACAATAGCAACAGGAACCTTTCCAGAATTCATCCCAGGAGCTGCAGAGGGGAATCTTTTATTTTTTTTGCTAAATTTCTGGTGACAGTTTCCCTTTAAAGGGAACCTATCAGGTGCAATCTGCACTCAGAGCCAGGAGCAGTTCTGGGTGTATACTGCTAATCCCTGCCTAACTGTCCCTGTATACACTAGCATAGATAAAGGCATCTATAGAAAAAGTATTTTTAAAGAGCTTATATCTTATGTTAATTAGCGCGGGGACTAGTCCCAAGGGCGTTACTTCACTTGGCTAGTCGGCTCACATAGCGTGTTAGTACTCACACAGAGGCGTAATAACATGCTAACATGCTATGCGAGCCGACTAGCCAAGTGAAGTAACGCCCTTCGGACTAGTCCCCGCGCTCATTAGCATAAGATATAAGATCTTTAAAAATATTTGTTCTTGATCTCTTTATCTATGCTAGTGTATACAGGGACGGTTAGGCAGGGATTAGCAATATACACCCAGAACTGCTCCTGGCTCTGAGTGCAGATTGCACCTGACAGGTTCACTTTAAAGGGAACCTGTCACCAGATTTGGGGCCTATAAGCTGCGGCCACCACCAGCGGGATCTTATGTACACATTCTAACATGCTGCATACCTCCCAACCGTCCCGGATACAGCGGGACTTTCACGCTTTACGTTGTTTGTCCCGTTGCCACGGGCGGGACGGCCGGCTCCCGGGCTCCGCCCACCCACTCTCTCTCCGCCTCCCTGCTTTTCCCTCCTACCATCCTAGTAGACGTGGCATAGAGAGGAGCGCTGCCTGTGCTGCTGCTGGTACAGTAAACTAATCTCCCCAGCGCTGATTTCCCTCCCTCCCCCCTCACCCCCGGCCGGAGCCTGTCTGTGCGGTCGGCCGGCCGCCTGTCTGTGCGGTCGGCCGGCCGCCTGTCTGTGCGGTCGGCCCGCCACCTGTCTGTGCGGGCGCCCCCCTGCCGCCTGTCTGTGCGGGCGCCACCCGCCGCCTGTCTGTGCGGGCGCCCCCCGCCGCCTGTCTGTGCGGGCGCCCCCCTGCCGCCTGTCTGTGCGGGCGCCCCCCTGCCGCCTGTCTGTGCGGGCGCCCCCCTGCCGCCTGTCTGTGCGGGCGCCCCCCTGCCGCCTGTCTGTGCGGGCGCCCCCCTGCCGCCTGTCTGTGCGGGCGCCCCCCGCCGCCTGTCTGTGCGGGCGGCCCGCCGCCTCATTGTGCGGGCAGCCGGCCGCCTCTCTGTGCGGGCGGCTGGCCGCCTCTCTGTGCGGGCGGCCCGCCGCCTGTCTGTGAAGGCGGCCGGCCGCCTGTCTGTGAAGGCGACCGGCCGCCTCACTGTGCGGGCGACCGGCCGCCTCACTGTGGCTGCCTGCGTATCCGTGCTGGAGGCCCGCCGGCTGCCTGCGTGTCCGTGCTGGAGGCCCGCCGGCTGCCTGCGTGTCCGTGCTGGAGGCCCGCCGGCTGCCTGCGTGTCCGTGCTGGAGGCCCGCCGGCTGCCTGCGTGTCCGTGCTGGAGGCCCGCCGGCTGCCTGCGTGTCCGTGCTGGAGGCCCGCCGGCTGCCTGCGTGTCAGTGCTGGAGGCCCGCCGGCTGCCTGCGTGTCCGTGCTGGAGGCCCGCCGGCTGCCTGCGTGTCCGTGCTGGAGGCCCGCCGGCTGCCTGCGTGTTTGTGCTGAATGGGTGTGGATGGGGAGTGGATATGGGCGTGACTGTGAAATGGGTGTGGTTAGGGGGCGTGGCCTAAACCTGATGGGGACCATGTGCCACACACACACAATCACCCCTGATGGGGACCTTGTGCCACACACACACAATCACCCCAGATGGGGACCATGTGCCACACACACACACAATCACCCCTGAAGGGGACCATGTGCCACACACACACAATCACCCCTGAAGGGGACCATGTGCCACATACACCCCCTGATGGGGACCATGTGCCCCCCCCCCCACACACACAATCACCCCTGATGGGGACCATGTGCCACACACACAATCACCCCTGATGGGGACCATGTGCCACACACACACACAATAACCCCTGATGAGGAGCATGTGCCACACACACACATCACCCCTGAAGGGGACCATGTGCCACACACAAACATCACCCCTGATGGAGACCTTGTGCCACACACACACCCCTGATGGGGACCATGTGCCACACGCCCATCAAACACACAAACCCCCCCTGATGGGGACCATGTGCCACACACAAACACACACACACAATCACCCTTGATGGGGACCATGTGCCACACACACACACACACACAATCACCCCTGATGGGGACCATGTGCGACACACACACACAATCACCCCTGATGGGGACCATGTGCCACACACACACACACACACACACACACACGCGCGCGCACACTCCTGCTGGGGACCTTGTGCCACACACACCCACACAAAATCACCCCTGATGGGGACCATGTGCCACACCCAATCACCCCTGATGGGGACCATGTGCCACACCCAATTACCCCTGATGGGGACCATGTGCCACACCCAATCACCCCTGATGGGGACCATGTGCCCCCCCCACACACAATCACCCCTGATGGGGACCATGTGCCACACACACCCTGATGGGGACCATGTGCCACACACAAACATCACCCCTGATGGGTACCTTGTGCCACACACACACAATCACCCGATGGGGGACCATGTGCCACACACACACACACACACACACACACACAATCACCCCTGATGGGGACCATGTGCCACACCCAATCAACCCTGATGGGGACCATGTGCCACACACACACACACACACAATCACCCCTGATGGGGACCATGTGCCACACACACACACACACACACACACACACACACAATCACCCCTGATGGGGACCATGTGCCACATACACCCCCTGAAAGGGACCATGTGCCCCCCACACACACACAATCACCCCTGATGGGGACCATGTGCCACACACCCACACAATCACCCCTAAAGGGGACCATCTGCCACACACCCACACAATCACCCCTGATGGGGACCATGAGCCACACAACCATCACCCCTGATGGGGACCTTGTGCCACACACACACAATCACCCCTGATGGGGACCATGTGCCACACACCCACACAATCACCCCTAAAGGGGACCATCTGCCACACACCCACACAATCACCCCTGATGGGGACCATGTGCCACACACAATCACCCCTGATAAGGACCATGTGCCACACACACACAATCATCATTGATGGGGACCATGTGCCACACACACACACACAATTACCCCTGATGGGGACCGTGCGCCACACACAATCATCACCCCTGATGGGGACCTTGTGCCACACACAACCATTACCCCTGATGGGGACCTTGTGCCACACACACACACAATCACCCCTGATGGGGACCATCTGCCACACACCCACACACCCCCTGATGGGGACCTTGTGCCACACACACACACACACAATCACCCCTGATGGGGACCATGTGCCACACACGCACACAATCACCCCTGATGGGGACCATGTGCAACACACGCACACAATCACCCCTGATGGGGACCATGTGCCACACACGCACACAATCACCCCTGTGGGGACCATGTGCCACTCACACACACACAATCACCCCTGATGGGGACCATGTGCCACACACACACACACAATGACCCCTGATGGGGACCATGTGCCACACACACACACACAATGACCCCTGATGGGGACCATGTGCCACACACACACACAATTACCCCTAGTGGGGACCATGTGCCAAACACAATCACCCCTGATGGGGACCATGTGCCACACACAATCACTCCTGATGGGGACCATGTGCCACACACAATCACCCCTGATGGCGACCATGTGCCACACACAATCACCCCTGATGGGGACCATGTGCCACACACGCACACAATCACCCCTGATGGGAACCATGTGCCACACACACACACACACAAACACACACAAAATCACCCCTGATGGGGACCATGTGCCACACACACACACACACACACCCTGATGGGGACCATGTGCCACACACACAATCACCCCTGATGGGGACCATGTGCCACACACACAATCACCCAAGATGGGGATCATGTGCCACACACACACACACAAGATGGGGACCATGTGCCACACACACACGCACACACACACACACAATCACCCCTGATGGGGACCATGTGCCACACACACAATCACCCCTGATGGGGACCATGTGCCACACACACACAATAACCCCTGATGGGGACCATGTGCCACACACACACACACACACACACACACACAATCACCCCTGATGGGGACCATGTGCCACACACACACAATCACCCCTGCTGGGGACCTTGTGCCACACACAAACATCACCCCTGATGGGGACCTTGTGCCCCCCACACACACACACAAAATGACCCCTGATGGGGACAATGTGCGAGACACGCAAACACACAATCACCCCTGATGGGGACAATGTGCCACACACACACAATCACCCCTGATGGGGACCATGTGCCACACACAAACATCACCACTGATGGGGACCTTGTGCCACAAACACACACACACAAAATGACCCCTGATGGGGACCATGTGCGAGACACAATCACTCCTGATGGGGACCATGTGCCACACACAATCACCCCTGATGGCGACCATGTGCCACACACAATCACCCCTGATGGCGACCATGTGCCACACACAATCACCCCTGATGGCGACCATGTGCCACACACAATCACCCCTGATGGCAACCATGTGCCACACACAATCACCCCTGATGGCGACCATGTGCCACACACAATCACCCCTGATGGGGACCATGTGCCACACACAATCACCCCTGATGGGGACCATGTGCCACACACAATCACCCCTGATGGGGACCATGTGCCACACACACACACACACACACCCACACCCCCTGATGGGGACCATGTGCCACACACACACACACACACACAATCACCCCTGATGGGGACCATGTGCCACACACACACAATCACCCCTTATGGGGACCATGTGCCACACACACACACAATCACCCTTGATGGGGACCATGTGCCCCACACACACACACACACACACACACACACACACACACACACACCCTGATGGGGACCATGTGCCACACACACACACCCTGATGGGGACCATGTGCCACACACACAATCACCCCTGATGGGGACCATGTGCCACACACACACACACACACACACACACACAATCACCCCGGATGGGGGCCATGTGCCACACACACACAATCACCCCTGACGGGGACCATGTGCCACACACAATCACCCCGGATGGGGACCATGTGCCACACACACACAATCACCCCTGACGGGGACCATGTGCCACACACAATCACCCCTGACGGGGACCATGTGCCACACACAATCACCCCTGACGGGGACCATGTGCCACACACAATCACCCCTGATGGGGACCATGTGCCACACACAATCACCCCTGACGGGGACCATGTGCCACACACACACAGAAAATCACCCCAGATGGGGACCATGTGCCACACACACACACATCCTGATGGGGACCATGTGCCCCCCCCCACACACACACACACAATCACCCCTGATGGGGACCATGTGCCACACACACACACACACACACAATCACCCCTGATGGAAACCATGTGCCACACACACAATCACCCAAGATGGGGACCATGTGCCACACACACACACACACACAATCACCCCTGATGGAAACCATGTGCCACACACACAATTACCCCTGATGGGGACCATGTGCCACACACACACACACACACACACACACACACACAATCACCCCTGATGGGGACCATGTGCCACACACACACACACACACACACACACACACACACATCCTGATGGGGACCATGTGCCACATACACACACACACACAATCACCCCTGATGGGGACCATGTGCCACACACACACACACACACACAATCACCCCTGATGGTGACCATGTGCCACACACACACACAATCACCCCTCATGGAAACCATGTGCCACACACACAATCACCCAAGATGGGGACCATGTGCCACACACACACACACAAACACACACACACACACCCTGATGGGGACCATGTGCCACACACACACACACAATCACCCCTGATGGGGACCATAAGCCACACACAATCACCCCTGATGGGGACCATGTGCCACACACACACACACAATCACCTTTGACGGGGACCATGTGCCACACACACACACACACACATTAAACCCCTGATGGGGACCATGTGCCACACACACACACAACCACCCTAATGGGGACCATGTGCCACACACACACACACCCGTGATAGGGACCATGTGCCACACACACACATCCTGATGGGGTCCATGTGCCACACACACAAAATCACCCCAGATGGGGACCATGTGCCACACACACACACACACACACACAATAACCCCTGATGGGGACCATGTGCCACACACACACACACACACACACAATCACCCCTGATGGGGACCATGTGCCACACACACACACACACACAACCACCCCTGATGGGGACCATGTGCCACACACACACACAATCACCCCTGATGGAAACCATGTGCCACACAAACACACACACACACAATCACCCCTGATGGGGACCATGTGCCACACACACACACACACACACAATTACCCCTGATGGGGACCATGTGCCACACACACACAATCACCCCTGATGGGGACCATGTGCCACACACACACACACACACACACACACAATCACCCTTGA